>NW_015505629.1:1166904-1171764 GCF_001515645.1 Sinocyclocheilus grahami
AGTGAGTGTGTGTGAGAGTGTGAGAGTGTGAGTGCGAGTGCGAGTGCGTGTGTGTGTGTGTGTGTGTGTGTGTGAGTGTGTGTGTGTGAGAGTGTGAGAGAGAGTGTGAGTGTGTGTGAGTGTGTGTGTGTGTGTGTGAGTGTGTGTGTGTGAGAGTGTGAGAGAGAGTGTGAGTGTGTGTGAGTGTGTGTGTGTGTGTGTGAGTGTGTGTGTGTGAGAGTGTGAGAGAGAGTGTGAGTGTGTGTGAGTGTGTGTGTGTGTGTGTGAGTGTGTGTGTGTGAGAGTGTGAGAGAGAGTGTGAGTGTGTGTGAGTGTGTGTGTGTGTGTGTGAGTGTGTGTGTGTGAGAGTGTGAGAGAGAGTGTGAGTGTGTGTGAGTGTGTGTGTGTGTGTGTGAGTGTGTGTGTGTGAGAGTGTGAGAGAGAGTGTGAGTGTGTGTGAGTGTGTGTGTGTGTGTGTGAGTGTGTGTGTGTGAGAGTGTGAGAGAGAGTGTGAGTGTGTGTGAGTGTGTGTGTGTGTGTGTGAGTGTGTGTGTGTGAGAGTGTGAGAGAGAGTGTGAGTGTGTGTGAGTGTGTGTGTGTGTGTGTGAGTGTGTGTGTGTGAGAGTGTGAGAGAGAGTGTGAGTGTGTGTGAGTGTGTGTGTGTGTGTGTGAGTGTGTGTGTGTGAGAGTGTGAGAGAGAGTGTGAGTGTGTGTGAGTGTGTGTGTGTGTGTGTGAGTGTGTGTGTGTGAGAGTGTGAGAGAGAGTGTGAGTGTGTGTGAGTGTGTGTGTGTGTGTGTGAGTGTGTGTGTGAGTGTGTGTGAGTGTGAGTGTGTGTGAGTGTGTGTGTGTGTGTGAGGACCCGCCGTCTTCATTATGTCTTCCTGCATGTAATTTGATGTTAATTTAATCTCAACTCTTAATTGGCTGATTTATTTTGTTGATTGATTGGTTTTTCGAGCTCTCCCTGTTGGTTTAGTTGCTTTAATTGGTCGCTAAGTGAAATGCAGACACACTGGAGCATTAGCATACATGCCAGAGTCCCTTCACTTCCTGTTTCCTGTAGATCTGAAGCTGATCTGCTTTGCTTAATGAACATCTCTCTGGTGTTAGGAGAGATTACTAGACCGGCTCGGACCAGGATATGTGTCGACTTACTTAGTTTTTATGGTTAGGTTCGTTAAGAAGGGTTCAAACAGCGTAAGCTAGTTACTAGATGTCAGTGAAATAAAATGCTGAAGGTGAAGAAGACCGCATCCAAACCCAGAGACAGCCCAACAAATATAACCCATTTAAAACACTCTTTTTGTGATCAGTGCGTGCATATTTATGCATTTAATACAAAACAATTTTAATGTATAATATTATATTGCATTTTTTCTTTTTTTAATAGTATTTTTTTTTTTTAACATTTTTATGCCATTTTTTTAAGTGTCCAGTCACCCCAGCAGCAGAGTGTTTCTCTGAAGAGTGAGTGTGTGTGTGTGTGATTCTGCACGCCTCTGCATCTGTGTGTGTGAGCGTGATGTCTTCATATGGCCTCGACTTCAGAGAAGAGCCAGTGTGTTTGAGGAACGCCGCTCGCACCTCCTGTTTCTCCTCCGTTCATTCAGCTTCCCTCGTCTTTCACTCGTTTCTCTGCTGTGAACGTTTCACTCTGACAAACAGACTTCAGTGTTTGTTTCTCGATAACCTGCACCGGATCGAGGTAAAACACGTTATGTGTGTGCGAACGCTTTGCTGCTGTTAGTCGTGACGGACATGTCGTTCAGAGGAATAACACACACACACACACACACACACAAACACACACACACACTAACACAAACACACACACACACACACACACACACTGTTTACTTCCTGTTTATCACTGTAAAGCTACTTTGACACTTGCTATAGAAATAAAGGTGACCTGACACACACACACACACAAACACAGTGTCTCATTTTAATGGGTCAGTTTGGCTGTGAATACAGAATTCAGGGCTGAAAGATTCGTGTGTGTTCATCTGCAGCTGCGACACACACACACACACGCTAATTTACATGTAAATGAGGTCATCCCGAAGGCTTCTATTAAATACTCCGTGCTGTTTTTATGTGAATCAGTATGCAGCGATAACCGCTCCAGACAGCAGTGTGCTTTATCGTGGTTCAGTTCTCATCACAGTTATTGTGCATTTCATAATAATTGTTAATGTAAGAGTGTTGTCAGTCTGATCAGATGAGTCCAGACATGTTCAGATCACAGCTGATGTCACTTCCTGTCCATCATCACACTGGACAGTCGAGTCTGGTGACCCGCGGAGAGCTGAACTCATCATTGATGATTAGCCGACTGACGGCTTCTTAACAACAGTATGTGTGAAAGAGCAATTAATGTCAGGAGCGATCATCATCATCATCATCATGAGCGCTGCTATCAGACACACAGACTGAAGGACAGAGAAACAATAGAGGGTAATTGATGCTTTGCTAAGCCCCACCCCCTTTGATATGCCCCAACCCCATTAGATAAGCCCCGCCCCCTTTGATAATCCCCACACCACATAAGCCCCACCCCAGCTTTATAGAGCGTCCCGAAGGAGTGAGTGTGACGTTCAGTGATTTCTGTGTTCTGATTGGTGGCGGTGGCTGATCACGTGACTGCTCAAGCTGTTCTGTCTCTCGTCTCTCACTGGTGTTAAAACAAGCACAAAAATTGTTTTTATTTATTAAAGAATAGATCATATTAAAAAATAGTTATAGAGAGAGAGAAGTAGTACTTTATAATTATGCATTTATCATTTGTTAAAGGGGTCATAGGATGCTACATGAACTTTTCCAAGTTGTTTGAACTTAAATGTGTTGGCAGTGTGTGTACACAACCACCCAATAATGATAAAGATCCACCCAGTGTTTTTTTCTTAATCTTGTTAAATGTTTTCCCCTTTCTCAAATCGAGCCGATCTCAGATGCCTGTCTGTGTGACGTCACACAGACAGGCCCCTCCCACGATAGTTAGCTCCGCCCTGAGTGACTGTCATCAGTCCGCCATTGTTTCACCGCCGGAGCAGATGTAGACAAGAATGACTCCTGAGCGATCGAGGTGTTCTGTTGTTGGATGTAATAATGAACAGCAGTCATCATTTACTCCCGACATCTGAGCCGCTGAAGACGCAGTGGATTATGTTTGTTTCTGAAGGGAATGCGATCTACATAAATGCGTCTATATTCGCGCGAATCATTCATGATCCAGCTTCACCTACAGAAGAAGTGAGTGAATCTTTGCAAATCGCCTTTCATAATAATGTGCTAATTAGCAAGTTTCATGATGAATGCGGCTAAAGTAAACAATCCCTCAGAGAGCAGCTGGGAAGAGAGGGGCGGGGTCATCAGAGCTAATTTACACTTAAAGGAAAATGCTACAAAACGGCTTGATCTGAAAAGAGCTGTTTTTGACAGGGTAAAAACTGTTTTTCTAAACTACTATTGAGAAATGTTAACCAAATTATGTTACAGACTTTTCATTAAGACCCTAAAGAATCATATCAACTTTTGGAAAATGGGCACCTTTAAAATGTTGAAACATTGTTTTATATATTGCTGTGTGTGCACATTAAAATACATAAAACTATAGATAAATTAATATTAAAATTGATATTAAATAAATCCCAGGACTTATATATATATATATATATATATGTGTGTGTGTGTGTGTGTGTGTGTGTGTGTGTATATAAAATGGGTCATTGACATATAAAATACAAATAATTATAATATATATTGTAATTGTTCAAACATTAAGAATGTTGTGTACACATAAATTCATATTAAAATTTAAAATTAAGTGATTTTAGTGTTTTTTCATCTAGATGAATTGGCCGTAGCCTTAAAAAATGTCATGTGGCGTGACCATGATTTATATTCAAATTAAATAATTTCCTTAACATGCTTAACATTTTTTAAAATGTTCTCAGTAATTAAAGTGTTTAGAAACAAAGTATTTGCGTTTTTGTAAAAAATGATCTCATATTTTTGTTCTATAATTTCAGAGTTGCCTTCTTAAATGTAGTTAACAGACTTATTTTTCCTGTAAACTGCATAAAACTGATAAAAAAATTTTTTTTTTAAAATACCATTCACTTAAGCATACTGTAGCAGTGATTCATATTTCAACCACAGAAGTTAGTTAAAAAAATATTATATTTTTAATTTAATACAGTTATTGCTATTATTGGTCGCACCACATGATGAGTGGTCGCTCCAAATGACACAAAGACCTTATATCATTACAAATCTATTTAAAGAGACGTGTGAAAAGTGCAGCACGTGGCATGAACTGAAGGCATTTCTTTAGCCCCAGTTATTTCTGTACTTTGCCCAATATTTGCTGCTTAATTGACCCTTTCGCCAGGAGTTTGATTAACAGGCAGTCTGGCATATTATAACGCCAAATCCGTCATTTTTGTCCAACAAATCAGACAGGAGAGTAGATTAACATCGGTGGACTTGAACTTGAAAAATGGTGTGTATTGACATCTTTTCACGGTTGAAGCAAGATACCTTCTGATGTTCATTCATGTTTATTTCGTGCTATGAATTGTAAATATGAAGAGATGATCTGTTCATGTGCCGCTTGAACTGAGGCGCTACAGCGGTCTGTCACGACACGTTAAAGAGCCACAAAACAGTATTTGTTGTTTGAATTTCTTAAAAAAAAAAAAAAGACAAAATTTGAACACTAAGACTTTGTTTCATACTAAAAGTAACCAGCTCTGTCTTGTCTGTCAGCTCACTGTCAGTGTCCTCTTTGCTCCGTGATGTATTTTTCAATGCGTGAGAACATGATGTATGGCATAAAAGTGCCATGGTTTGTCGGACGTAGCAACAGTAACTGG
>NW_015505629.1:1172986-1184887 GCF_001515645.1 Sinocyclocheilus grahami
AGATTAACGTCGGTGGACTTGAACTTGAAAAATGGTGTGTATTGACATCTTTTCACGGTTGAAACAAGCTGCCTTCTGATGTTCATACATGTTTATTTCGTGCTATTACTAGTAAAGATGAACAGATGATTGGTTCGTGTGCCGCTTGAACTGAGGGGCTACAGCGATCTGTCACGACACGTTAAAGAGCCACAAAACAGTATTTGTTGTTTGAATTTCTTAAAAAAAAAAAAAAGACAAAATTTGAACACTAAGACTTTGTTTCATACTAAAAGTAACCAGCTCTGTCTTGTCTGTCAGCTCACTGTCAGTGTCCTCTTTGCTCCGTGATGTATTTTTCAATGCGTGAGAACATGATGTATGGCATAAAAGTGCCATGGTTTGTCGGACGTAGCAACAGTAACTGGGGGGGGGGGGCAGGTCTTTGCGAAAGGTCAATTTAGAGTAGGGGGAGGTTGCTGTGGTCGCACCACATGATATTTGGTCGCACCACATGATATTTTCCAATTCAGTCAAAATTTACAAGCACAGAATTGGCCACATAAACAAAACAAGCTAGCTTCCCACAAAAGGTCACTATGAAATGTATAATGAAAATAAATACTTGCAGAAATAACTTAATATTCATTGTTTTTTGAGGTCATACCACATGATATCCAAATGTGGTAACTACATACCAGCCGTTAAAAAGCTTATTTTTCTCCAAATTTGAAAGAGACTTATAAACTTATAAACCTGCTTGATGCTTCCATGGGTCCTTAGCAAATTGGTATATGATTTCAACATAAAAGTCCCAAAATGGTAGTTTCTTGATGGTCGCAACACATGATATTTCATAAAACGGACATCATCGGACAAAGTTTGTTTTTATCTTATGATTGAAATATAAATACAAATGCTTTGCAATTTTACACCGGATTACAAAACACTTTGGAAATCATGCGAAATAGTGCATAACATTAATTTGAATAAATTTAGGGTAATTTCAAAGATGTTTACAAACAAAAGTTATGGCCGGACAGTCGCAATAAAGTCGTAAAAGTTAAAGTGAGTTCATACATGGGAGAGGTCCTTCATATACAGTATATGGCATGTTTTTTATGCATTTAAACCAATTTTTAACTGAAAAATGCAATCGGACAGAAAATGTAGGCGTCACGTCATTGACCCATACATATATAATGTTTTTTTTTTTTTAGGTAAATCTGTGCTAAAAATGTTTTTTTGGTTTTTTTTGGTTAAAGAAATTCATAAATAGTGAGGAAAGCCACAATATGAAATGTCGCAGATGTGTATTTACTGAGTAATCCACTATTCTATAGACAACAGTTTTCACCTGAGATTTGGAGCCCAATTACAGGAGGGTAGAATGACTTCAGAAAGATGGCGGCATTAATATTTCATTTTTTTAAACACAGATTGGAAGGTCTGTTAGTAAAATCTGTTGACGTTAGCAGTCCTTCATCTCAGTGGTGACAGTTGAAATATGGGAAAAAGCACTTTTCACGTTTTCATGATGCTGCCTTCTTTCTAAAGTCATTTTCCTCCAGATTGACTGGATCACGGGTGTATTTTCAGCCGAGATCATGCGGCGCTGGTCTCTGTGGATGGCTGCTGATTGGTCTACATCAGTCTGAAGTGGCGTCTGCTTGAAGGAAAACCGAGCCGAACGCTGCAGCAGTCTCACTCTCAAACCCACCGTGAGAATGTGAGCTCTGGAGATGAGTGTGCAGCAGAGTGTCAGCGTTTGTGCGCTTGAGTCACGTCGCACTCGTCCTTGAGGTGGTGGAATCGAACCCTGACGCCGCTAAATATTCATTCAGAGAGCTGGATTGTGTCCGCAGCTGACTCATCACTCATGAAGCATTACTGACGTCTGCACACGCTCAGTGTCAGCCTTCTGTTCAACGCCACAAAGGTTTTACATCCTTCATCACACGAACACTGGAAGACATCCAGTATTATCATATTAAAGTCTCCTGTCAGTCAGACCTGATGTGGCCTGCTATTGGTCAGAGTGTGTGTCAGTCAGCCTCCACTCCATTACTGCTGTTTCTTGATCTGGTGCGTTTTGTCTTTAACTTCAGTGTGTTTTCTAACGGACACTCGCTGAAGAAGCCTGTTATTATAGGAGTTTGCTGCAGTCAGTGGTGTTCATATGCATACGGGCATCAGCAGCACTCGCTCTGACAGAGGAACTGTTCACTGATGTCGAGCTGCCTTCAGATCTCCATATGCGACACGTTCAGAATGTTTTTAGTTGCTTTATTCATTCGTGTTTTGCTCTGTTTAGTCATTCTGAATGGATCCGTATATATACCGTCAGGTTCTGCAGCTTGACTCGTAGTTATAGAAAATGCTCTAAACAAATGTGACATTTATTGTTTTCCTCACAGTATACATCAATTGTGAATTATGAAAATTAAATAATCAATTGAAATCTTGAATATAAATATAGTGGTGTGAGAGTCATCCTCAAATGTAAGCTTGAACTTGGTAAAACAATTATCGTTAATTAAAATGTTTCAAGTCTTATTATTTTTTCTTCTGTTATACAGGAATAAATCATATGTGCTAAAACTGTTGGACGTGGCACCCTTCCTAGAACATTCTCCACCGGCTGCCACTGTGTATTTATTTATTTATTTTTTGTGAATGAGTTTTCTTTTTATATTCTCTGTATTAATTTTACGCTTATTTAAAGCTTTAGTTCTGTTTAGTCATGTCGCACTCGTCCTTGACGTGATCAAGTTCTGTTCAGTTTAGTGTCGTTTTTATTTCGTTTTGGTTTGTTATTTGTGTTTTTGTCATATTTATTATTTATTTATTTTAATTTTTTTTTTTAATTTTTTTAAATATGTGTCATAGTTTTTATTAATTTTAATTTCAGTTTTAGTTAAACTAAATGAAAATGAGAAATCTTTCTGCGATTACCTGAGATTAAATAAGCTTAAAGTTATTATATATATATTTTTACGTTTATTTTATTTTTAATAATTAAATAATTAAATTTGTATGTTTTTAGTTTTAGTTTATACTAAAGCAACCCTGCTTATACAAACAATAATTTACAATATTTTTTGTTTCTGTCTCGTCTCCAAGTCAAAATATCTAAACATTCTTAATTAAAACAAGATTTATCAAATTATTCTTGCCGGTAGGTTTGGGAAAAAAAATATTTCAACACCTATTCTCTGAAAGCAAGTCTTAATAATACACAGTCTTAATTGTCTGCATAAATACTTGTTTCATCTTGTAATTAGTTTTATCCGCCAATTCATACTTATAAGGATGTTTGGAAAATTTGACTGCAGATCAACAAAATACTGCTTAAGGACCCAGTTGGAATATTGCTGTAATATAGATTTGACAGTAGAGCGTCAGGGAGAAGCTCCTCGTCACAGCAGCACAAGTTGCTCTTTCTGAAGTTCTTTTCTTCTTCTCTTTCTTTCAAGCCTTTGACTTCACATTAATAATGAGCGTAGAGAGCTCGCGCTCTGAATATGGGATGATGGTGAGGAGTCCGCGTCTTGATGAAGGGTTTAATTCATGAGGCATGAAGCTGTGCGGCGCTCCGGATCAACCTTTAGCTGACCTCAGCGAGACAGAGCCAGATCTCATTGGCTCATTATGTCCTCCTGCGACGGAGACTCTAACGACATCTCCAGATGAAATCTGTCCTCGGAGGGCAAATCAGACCAAAAGCTCCCATGAGCCCGAGAGGAGAACGCTGCTAGATGTGAGAACAGAAATAATGTGCCTTCAAGTGATTTTGATAGGAATAACATGGACATGTTGGGCAGTTTCACGAATGAGCTGTAAATGTGCTCACTTTGATATTTTTAAAAATGAAAGTGCTCTAGGCTCATCTTATTTTTGAGGAAAGAAGGGCAATCAGCGATACCCATTTGTTCTAGTTCTGAGATGAGGATGAGTGTGTTTCTTCATCAGGTTTGTAGAAATGTAGCACTGCATCAGTGTCTCAGCAATGGATGCTCTGCAGTGAATGGGTGCCGTCAGAATGAGAGCTGATAAAAACATCACAGTAATCCACAGCAGTCCAGTCCATCAGTTAACATCTGGAGAAGACAAAAGCTGAAACACATCCAGCATTAAGATGCTTTTTGACTAAAATAGATCCATAATCCATAATAACTCTTCCTCCAGTGAGTCAGTGTTCTGGTGTGAATCAGGAGAGAAATCTGCACAGATCAAGCAGCATTTAAACAGCTCTAAACTAATATGTGGCTGGATTTTGATGCGAGAGACAACAGCAGATGCACTTTTTCACTGGAGGAAGCGTTATTATGGATTATATCACAAGTTAAAAATGTTGTTTGGACTCTCATTCTGACGGCACCCATTCACTGCAGAGCATCCATTGCTGAGACACTGATGCAGTGCTACATTTCTCCAAACCTGATGAAGACACACACTCATCCTAATCTGGGATGACCTGAGGGTGAGCACATTTACAGCTCATTCTCATTTTTGGCTGAACTATTCCTTTAAATTAGTTAAGGTCATTCTGATGTGAAGGAAGCGTAAGAATCAGCAAACCCCTCAAGTTAAAAATCAGAACGAAAGGTTTTCTTCCGTTACAGGGTTTGGGTAAAGAGCTCAGAGTCCTCATCAAACCCAAACCACAAACACGGCAGTTTATTTCTGTTCTCGTGGTTTGACTAAAATCAGGCGATGATAATTCTTCCCACAGAATGTTCCCTGTTCAGACTGATACTCCTTTAGACAGCAGTGTTCATGAGGGGGTTTGTGGGTTAGCGATCGTTCTGAGGAACGGTTTTACTGTGTGTAATTACTGGATGAGACGCGGTCGCCCGCTCAGAGGCCGCGAGGACAGATCTGGCAGCCCGCGGCGCACATGCCCTTCACTTTCACTCCCGTAATTAAAGCCATGGCTGATGAGGCGTGCTTTATATCTCTTCTGCTAACAGAGGGAATAAACCCTATCCCAGAGAAACGCCACTCACTTCTGCCCTGCTTTCAGCTCTTCAATCAATCTCTCATTTTCTCTGCTGGAAAGACCAGATGAGACCAGCTCCTGTAGATTCCTGTAAATCAATCAGTAGAGTGTGACTCTGGCAATGCCAAGGTCATGGGTTTGATTCCCAGCGAAAGTGTCCATTGATCAAATGTGTACGGTAGCTTGAATGCAATGCAAGTTGCTTTGGATAAAAGCATCTGCCAAATGCATAAATGTAAATATAAAAGAAATGGATCTTTTACAGTCATTAGCTGGTCTAAATGGGTCTAAACTTTCATGGAGCTCAAAGCTCAAGAAGTTTGGCAATGGCAAGGTCATGGGTTTGATTCTCAGCGAGTGCATGAACTGATCAGATGTGTAGCTTGAATGCAATGCGAGTTGGTTTGGAATAAAGCATCTGGCAAATGCATAAATGTAAAAAAATATTTAGCCATACCCGCATTCTTGACCAAACTGCTTTCAGTCCGCAGGGACAACGACAGTGTCCCTTCCCTTTGAATAAAGCATCCGTGAGCGCTCAGAGCTTTAGAAACACATTTGTTTGAATCCCGAAGCTTGACTGGAGACTGTAACTTTCCCTGGATCTTCTGTCCTGCCGCTCCATTAAGGTTTCCTCTGGAGAGCCGCTGACAGGAAGCTGGAGCAGAGCAGGGATCGATGCGAATCTCCCAAATGGATTTCAGGCTGTGGAGGGGCTGCGCACTATGGATTTTTACACACACTCTTGGCACTGTAACAGCATCAGGCTGCTGAAATCAATCCGTAGCTGTCATCCGCACATTGATCCGAGGCCCGTTTCCATCTCGTCTGGGCTAATGGACGCCGCTGAATCCAGTCTTAATCTGCTCAGAGACTTTAAGATCTCGCATAGACTCAGCGCTAATCTCTCGCTTGCCTTCAGCCGTTTAGATATTGAAGTCATAATTAGTTCCAGCGGCCGTGAACGAGTTCATGAAGGCACTGCTTTAATTGTCTTGTTGTGGTCACGTGGCAGACGTCAGTCGCTCAGATGATTTCTGACAAACCTCGGACGCCCCGAGAGGTCATTAGCTTCTGATAACGGCTAGTTTTCTTCATTTCATCTAGACTTTTACTTTATCTTCGTGACCACAGACACGCTGCAGAGGTTCGTTAGCGCCAAATGCTATTAGATGCGGCAGTGAAGGCCAGAAATTCCACAGCTCTAGATCCCGTGTGTTGATGTGGGAGGACGCTTGTTAATGATGCGCTCAGCCTAATGCATGTTTACCAGAGTATTGGAAGTATTTGTGTTGCCCGCAGCGTTTCTGAAAACAGCCTGTGTTTTTGTGGGAAATTACTTGATAAGCGACACGTGTGCTTTTGCTGCTCCCGCTGAGATTCTGATGGAAATGAGGCTCTGGAGTCAGATTAAACATGGAGACAGAACCCGTATGTGAGGTTCTAGAGCGTTCTAGTGCAGGAAAACACAACACTCGCTCACTCACTCACTCACTCACTCACTCACACACACTCACACACACACACACACACACACTCTCACACTCACACACTCACTCACTCACACACACTCTCACACTCACTCACTCACTCACTCACTCACTCACTCACTCACTCACACACTCACACACACACACACTCACTCACTCACTCACTCACTCACTCACTCACTCACACACACTCCATCTCGTCTGGGCTAATGGACGCCGCTGAATCCAGTCTTAATCTGCTCAGAGACTTTAAGATCTCGCATAGACTCAGCGCTAATCTCTCGCTTGCCTTCAGCCGTTTAGATATTGAAGTCATAATTAGTTCCAGCGGCCGTGAACGAGTTCATGAAGGCGCTGCTTTAATTGTCTTGTTGTGGTCACGTGGCAGATGTCAGTCGCTCAGATGATTTCTGACAAACCTCGGACGCCCCGAGAGGTCATTAGCTTCTGATAACGGCTAGTTTTCTTAATTTCATCTAGACTTTTACTTTATCTTCGTGACCACAGACACGCTGCAGAGGTTCGTTAGCGCCAAACGCTATTAGATGCGGCAGTGAAGGCCAGAAATTCCACAGCTCTAGATCCCGTGTGTTGATGTGGGAGGACGCTTGTTAATGATGCGCTCAGCCTAATGCATGTTTACCAGAGTATTGGAAGTATTTGTGTTGCCCGCAGCGTTTCTGAAAACAGCCTGTGTTTTTGTGGGAAATGACTTGATAAGCGACACGTGTGCTTTTGCTGCTCCCGCTGAGATTCTGATGGAAATGAGGCTCTGGAGTCAGATTAAACATGGAGACAGAACCCGTATGTGAGGTTCTAGAGCGTTCTAGTGCAGGAAAACACAACACTCACTCACTCACTCACTCACACACTCACTCACACACTCACACACTCACTCACTCACTCACTCACTCACTCACTCACTCACTCACTCACTCACTCACTCACTCACTCACTCACTCACTCACTCACTCACTCACTCACTCACTCACTCACTCACTCACTCACTCACTCACTCACTCACTCACTCACTCACTCACTCACTCACTCACTCACTCACTCACTCACTCACTCACTCACTCACTCACTCACTCACTCACTCACTCACTCACTCACTCACTCACTCACTCACTCACTCACTCACTCACTCACTCACTCACTCACTCACTCACTCACTCACTCACTCACTCACTCACTCACTCACTCACTCACTCACTCACTCACTCACTCACTCACTCACTCACTCACTCACTCACTCACTCACTCACTCACTCACTCACTCACTCACTCACTCACTCACTCACTCACTCACTCACTCACTCACTCACTCACTCACTCACTCACTCACTCACTCACTCACTCACTCACTCACTCACTCACTCACTCACTCACTCACTCACTCACTCACTCACTCACTCACTCACTCACTCACTCACTCACTCACTCACTCACTCACTCACTCACTCACTCACTCACTCACTCACTCACTCACTCACTCACTCACTCACTCACTCACACACGCACTCACTCACACACACACACACACACACACTCACTCACTCACTCACTCAGAAACACACACACACACACACACACACACACACACACTAAAGTTCTCATTGATTTTTTGCTCAGTTTTGAGTTTGAACTCCATATTCTCACTATATGAGCCATTAAAGCCTGATGCATCAAATATGATGCAAAACACAAACCATGTTTTGTCTAAAGTTTCAATAAACTGCTCCATATTGCTTGCTCAAATCCTATTTCGATTGTTCAGTTGTTCTAAACTCTGTTTTAATGATTTGGCAATACAACATGCTTTTGTCAGGCCAGTTTAGCCGTCTGAACTGAACTGAATTGAGAATAGAATGTATGGAGGTCTGTCATGTGAACCAGAGACAGTGATGCATGTCCACTGAAAGCATTTATACGCTCCTTTGAAATGGAATGTTTGTCAGAGTCACTGAAGCATCTCTCAGATGCTGATGTTGTTCATCATTTGAGTGGGATTTATTAATAACCGGACCAGTTGTTTGCTCGGTGCTTGTTATTGTGTGTGCACAAGCACAAGCGGAGCAGCACTCGTCACACCCCACAGCAGCGACACATGCAGAAAACAGCAGTAAAGTGCAGCGCTTCACACAGATTACATCCCGCCGTCCTGTAGAACACACATTTGTGTTCGCTCGTCTCTCAGGCACTCGTTTATATTCCCGCATCGGGTTTCCCGGCACACAATGGCCATCCGATTAGAGCAGAAATCTGAGAGCCGGTCTCAGCTGAGCGGGATTGTTAAAGGCCGGTCTG
Source organism: Sinocyclocheilus grahami (assembly GCF_001515645.1). Lineage (NCBI taxonomy): Eukaryota > Metazoa > Chordata > Actinopteri > Cypriniformes > Cyprinidae > Sinocyclocheilus > Sinocyclocheilus grahami. Next base: position 1,181,768 of record NW_015505629.1, read on the forward strand.
TTCTCCGCTGATGAATCCAGATCAGCTGCAGATGAACAATTAAAGCTCCAGACGAGATCCAGAGAGGAGTCTGCTTTGCTGGTTTAGAAGATTCTAGGCACTTCTGTTGGAAACCCATCAGCTCACAGAAGTCTGACCAGCTAACCACCTTCAGATGGGTGAGAGTTAGTTTCTCTTAGTGATGCTGCTGTCTCTCAGTCGAGAGGTTATTCGTCAGCTGCGTTCATCATATTTAGGCCTAAGATTAAAATGTGTGTATTTGATTTGCATATAAAATGTCCATGCATTTGGATCACATACTTTAATACGTAATATGATGCATACTGATGCTCTTATACGTAAAGAAACGAAACAACTATTTCATTGTTACGGTTTAATTTCTGTATGACTGACTAATATTATCACATTCATTTATTACATCCAGTGCAACACATGCATTTATACCTACATGATTTTGAGTGCAGAGAAGTAAATAAAAGTAAGAAAGTAATCACAATAATTTTCAGCTCACAAGGAATGACAGTCAATGTCATGGTGGTAGTGTTTGTGAAAAGAGACGCATTAGGAGCTGAAGAGGTCAGTCTCTAGACTTTCCTCAATGACCCCAGAGAGACGCTCCGAGCGCTTCTTCATCCTTCAGTCCTTCAGCTCAGAATGATCTCCTCGATCTCTCTCTGTCGGCTGAGTTCATGTGAATATCAGCTTTACATGACAGCTTCATCAGAGAATCACGATCAATCCCACAGAATCAGACTCCAGCTGCTTTAGCGAGATCTCTCTCTAGTTTGATGAGTTCAGTTTAGTTCAGCTCAATCTTTGCTGCTCTCGAATGACGATAATAGTTATAAATATGAGCTGTATCATAGTGTGCAAAGACTATGGCTTTTTCATGAGTTACTTTATTATTTTTTGTTTTTTCTTTCTTTTCTTTTCCTTTCCTTTTTTTTTGTTAATAAATTCATACTTGTATTCATTAAGGATGCATTCAATTGATCAAGAGTGACACTTATAATGTTGCAAAATATTTCTATTTCAGTCTGGTCTCCGCTCCCGACATAGCACTGAAACTGCTCTGGTTAAGGCTGCTAATGACCTACTGCTTGCAGCCGATGCGGGCTTGTACTCCGTTTGAATCCTTCTTGATCTTAGCTCAGCTTTGACACAGTGGACCATAAAGTCTTGATCAACCGTTTAAAAACTTATGTTGGTATCAGAGATGTAGCTCTGGATTGGTTTATTTATTATTTGTCGAATAGGTCTTTTTCCGTAGTGCTTGGAGATGCCTCCTCTTCTCGTGCTCCTTTATTTTGTGGGGTCCCTCAGGGATCTATTTTGAGTCCCCTTCTGTTTACTATCTACATGTTACCCCTGGGTTAAATTATGCGCAGTTATGACATTGAGTTCCACTGCTATGCAGATGATACACAATTGTATGTCCCGGTAAAGCCTGGTATTATTGAGACATCCCATATTATGTCATGCTTCATCTAAATCAAAAATCGGATGTCGAAAAATGTTCTGCAGTTGAATGACTCCAAGTCAGAAGTGCTTATAATTACCCCATGCGTCCCCAGTAGTGGTATTAATAATCTCTCCTCTAGTCTGGGTGCCTTATCTAATAATGTTTGAAAAGTGGCTCGCAACTTAGGTGTAGTTTTTGACTCAGAGCTGTCCTTTGATGTTCAGGTGACTAAAGTGGTGCAGTCTTGTTTTGCACAACAGAGGCAACCAACGAAGATAAAGTCATTCCTTTCTTTGGCAGATTTGGAAAAGGTCATTCATGCTTTTTATTTCTTTCAGACTTGATTATTGTAATGCACTTTATTCTGGTATTAGCAAGAGAAATCTCCAAAGATTGCAGCTGATGCAAAATGCTGCCGCTAGGCTTTTAACACGTACTAAGAAAAGTGACCACATTACACTGATTCTTGCTGCTCTTCACTGGTTGCCTGTGAGTTTTAGAATTGATTTTAAGATTTTGTTGCTTGTTTTTATAGCCTTGAATGGTCAGGCTCCTGCCTATATTTGTGATTTATTAATTCCTAATGAGCCTGATCGCTGCTTGAGATCCTCCGGTAGGGCCCTATTAATGGCTCCAAAATCTCGACTTGTTACCAAAGGTGACTGTGCTTTTGCTATCCGTGCGCCTGAGCTATGGAACTCCCTGCCTGGGGATATTAGGCAGGCTCCTACTGTATCCTCTTTTAAGTCTCTTCTTAAGACTCATTTTTATCGTATTGCTTTTTCTTAATTTTGATGGTATTTTGTGTATTTTGTTACTGTACTGATCTTTTTATTGTAAAGCACTTTGTAACTTTTGTTTTGAAAGGTGCTATATACTGTAAATAAATGTTTACTTACTTACTTCAGGATGTTCTAGTGCTCGTGTTGCCTAGATGCTCTGGTCCAAACGACCTGAAGACTGAGTCACACACATTGAGTTTCAGTCACTCGTGTTCATTTCCAGCTGGCTGTGAGCAGATGCAGCGCTGGAGTGAATGTGTGTGTTTCGTTCTGAATGTTTGCCCTCTGCCTGCAGCATAAATGTGTGTGTGTGTGTGTGTGTGTGAGAGAGCGAGAGATAACGGGTCTCTGTTTAGCAGATGCCGGGGTTCAAAGCCTCCTCAAGCAAGCCTGCAGCAGATCTGCATGTCCTGAATGAGAGATCAGTGTTTGTGCAGCAGCTAACAGCTCATGTTGACTGTTGATGTAAAGTGTGACGTTTATAAAAAGCATAGATAGATGATCTGTGACACTGCTGGAGACCTGCGGCTGATCAGTACTAGTTAATTAGACTAGTTGAGCGTGAGCTCTGAGGTTGGCGTGTGTCAGCGGTGTAATGATGGATGAGTTCACGCGCTGCTGACGGTAATGAATGTGTGATTCAGCTCAGTGCTAGCGACAGATCGACTGGACGCCGTTTGAGAGTCAGGAGATGACGTGTGTTCAGATCTTCAAAGAGAGGAGTTATCGTTTGAAATTTACCTGAGATTACCGGCGGTCAGCTCATCAAACTCATGCAGCCGTCACTCACATCGCCAATGAGGGACTCCCTGTGTGTGTGAGCGTGTGTGAGTGTGTGTGTGTGAGAGTGTGAGAGTGCGAATGTGTGAGTGTGTG
>NW_015505629.1:1184949-1185343 GCF_001515645.1 Sinocyclocheilus grahami
ATGTGTGAGTGTGAGTGTGTGTGTGTGTGTGTGTGTGAGTGTGTGAGTGTGTGAGAGTGAGTGAGTGTATGTGTGTGTGAGTGTGAGTGTGAGTGTGCGCGCGTGTGTGTGAGAGAGAGAGATGTGTGTGTGTGTGTGTGTGTGTGTGTGTGTGTGTGTGTGTGTGTGTGTGTGTGTGTGTGAGTGTGTGTGTGCGAGTGCGAGTGCGTGTGCGTGAGTGTGTGTGAGTGTGTGTGTGTGTGAGTGCGTGCGTGTGAGAGTGCGAGAGTGCGAATGTGTGAGTGTGAGTGTGAGTGTGAGTGTGAGTGTGAGTGTGCGTGCTTGCGTGTGTGTACCTGTTTTTCTATTCTGGTGGGGACTTAAACCTGAATACACACAGACTCATGGGGACTCG
>NW_015505629.1:1186733-1205277 GCF_001515645.1 Sinocyclocheilus grahami
GTGTGAGTGTGAGTGTGAGTGTGAGTGTGAGTGTGAGTGTGCGTGCTTGCGTGTGTGTACCTGTTTTTCTATTCTGGTGGGGACTTAAACCTGAATACACACAGACTCATGGGGACTCGTGTCACGGTGGGGACCTAAATTGAGGTGTGAGAGAGAGTGTGATAAAGAATTACATAACAAAATCTGTATAATAGCTAAAATAATGCACTTGTGTCATAACTGAGGCACAAATAATTAATAATAATAAATTATTATAAAATTATATGTACTTCTTTTATAATTATCTCTAGTTTTAATTAAACTATTAACTAATTAATAATTAATATTTAATATTTAGCTGTGTGCTATATTTTGCATTACTGCATGATTTTCCATTTTTTATTTGAGAAATATTTATTTCATTTAATGTTGATGTTTGTTTGTTTTTTATTTAAATATGTGTAGACTGTTTATTCCAAAATTTGATAAATAAAAATCTATTTGTTGCAGGTTTATTATAGTTAAGCAAAATTAAAAACATAAAAAACTGAAAATAATATATACATATTATATAAAATATACAGTACAATTAAATATACAAAATATTATGTAAAAAGCTTTATTTCAGCTAGTTGCCAAAGCAACAAAAAAAAGAGAGAGACATACATGAAAAAAAAGTTTGGAATAATTATGATTTATTAATGATTCTGAAAGAAGTCATCAAGGCTGCATTTATTTGATCAAAGATACAGTAAAAATTGTGAAATATTATTAGAATGTAAAACAGCTGTTTCTAAGTGAATCTCTGTTAAACTGTAATGTATTTCTGTGATGTGCAGCTGTATTTTCAGCATCATTCCTCCAGTCTTCAGTGTCACATGATCTTCAGAAATCAGTATAATATGCTGATCTGCTGCTCCAGAAACATTTCTGATTATTATCAATGTTGAACACAGTTGTGCTGCTGAATGTTATTGTGAAAGCCGTATATGGCGATGCATGTGTTTCTGTCGGCTAATAGGTTCTGCAGGTGCTGGTCTGATCCGTGAGGAGTGATGTGAAACAGATATTTGTTTAGGGTGTTGTTAGCACTCGACTGTAATCAAAAGTTGTAGACGAACACACACCATCTGCCTGGTTTCTACCTCACACTCACTAACGACGCGTTAGCACTCAGGCCTCGCCGCTTTGGATGAAGGACAAGATCAATAATCCTGCAAACAAAAGCAGATCTCTCTGTATGTGTGACTCAGAGCCTCACATTTAATAAACGCAGAAGCTCAAACATGATGTGCGAGCGAGTAAATGATGACAGAATGGTCATTGTTTGGAAAGCACTATAGTTTCATCTTCAGGAACTACAGGACCTGGTTTAGGTAGTAAGTTATTTCAGGGAAATGCGTGAAAAATGAATAATGTAATAATAAACAGCCGTTGTATATAAACAGATCATCTCCAGAGCTGCTCTGAGAGTCACTTCAGCAGAAAAACACACACCGAAACACAGATCTTCACCACAACCAGCCAAAATAAGAGTCCAGTTCAACTTGACCGAATCGTGATAGAAATAGATTACTCTTGTGTAATAAAATCCACTACTCCAAGTAATAATCATAATAATAATAACCATATTGAAGTTGTATTTATTAATTATACCATACACCATTTTGATGATAAATCATAAAACACAGAATCCAGAAGAAATAAACAGAATTTGGGGGAAATAAAACCGATGTAATGGGGCTGTAAATTAAAAGCTTTCTTACTGTGGAGATCTGTTCACATTCATTCTCAAGGTCTAACAAACATGTGGAAAACATTTCCTTCCCCATTAATGCTAAATGAATATCATGACAAATACTGATTTCATATTATATGGAAAGATATATATTTTTGGCCATGTCGCCCAGCCCGACTTCGTTTGAATATTTTAATCAGGGTGTGTGTGAGTGTGAGTGTGTGTGTGAGTGTGTGTGTGAGTGAGTGAGTGTGTGTGTGTGTGTTTGTCTGTCACATGGATCACGCGACTTCAGATGATTTGGCATGAAGCACATGCAACATTACTGTTGATTTTGTGATGTGTGTGTGGCTTTATGGAGTTTAGTTGTGCGAGCGGTGTTGTCATGAGCAGGTTTTGTGATCTGGCCATTCGTGTGAGTGAATGATGAGGGGATGAGCTCCGAACTCATTCTCTCTCTGTCCTGAGCAGACGTAATGTTTTCCAATCTCTCTCTCTATGCCGCTGCCGTCTCTGTCTGTCACATTACTTCATTTGGGCCGAGGCTGAGTTCGGTTCGGTCAGTGCGGCCTGACTCTCCTCATTAGTGTGCCGGAGAATCCTGCGTCCTCAGATCAGATTAATAAAGGAACCCAAGAAAAGAGTCAAGCTGACACAAGGGATCACGTTTAATACTCTGTCATCATTTTCAGAAGGCTTTGGAAAAGCAGGAGTCGTGATGCGGTCTAATATGATTATTAACTTTGAAAAGTCAGTGATTTAATGAAATGAAGATGAGCTCTGCTTGTTTATAGTCAAAACGTTCTACAGTGAACAGATAATCCACCAGAAGAATCCTATTTAAGCTTTTTATTAACATGCATCAACAACAATTTACGTTACTAAAATATTTTTCTTTGACATATCATTTTGAATGAAAAATATTAGAAATGAATCACTGAATCATGTAATTTTGAATTGATTTGCTCAAGTGGATAAACATTTGATTGCACTACAAATGTTGGATCTTTGAATCGTATCGTATCGTTTTGAATTGATTTAGCTGAAATGGACGGTTTTTACTAAAAACAGCGTGAGATATCAGTGATGTGTTCATCCAGAGTCCCAGACGCCGTTAGAGCCGCCGCAAGCCGCTTAACTCCAGTGATTGCCGTTTGTTCAGCGAGACCCGCGCTGCTAATTGCTAATTGGCGTTTGTGTGATATTGTGAGGTTAGTTTTCTCAAGATGAGCAAGCAAACGGATTCCTGAAGCCTCGCTCCAGAGAAGCTATCACATCTCTGATCATCTCAACATCAGAGCTCAGCTTCAGTGCTCCGGCTTTAATCATTTGAATCGCTTTTTGTTCTATGTTGATATTAAAAGTCTGTTTATTTTGATACATTAGATATAGTCCAAACATTTTTATTATTCATATTAAAGTTCGTATAATGAGGATCGCTTCAGTTAAACATGCAGCATAAGACTATAAATGATTCATAGAGTCCTCCAGATGTTTGCTCTGTAGGCGTATGATGAGCATTTACCGCGTCTGACTCGTTGATTTGTTTTATTTGCTGAAGGTTTTGTACAAGTTACAATTGCATGAACTTGTTTTCTTTGAGAAGACAGTGAGGTGAAGCACTTATACATGATTGTATCCCAGCAGCACAGTTATCTGGAGTATTATCTGAGCTGTACAGCTATGAAATCATCATGCTTACAGTCGTTTTAGTCTTTATGACAGTACGTTGCGGTTCTACACTTTACTACACCGAAAAAGGTTAGTAATAGTGTTCATTTTGTCAGACTTTTTTTTTTCTTTAGTCTTAGTCCTGTGTCGGATTTAGTCAAGCTTGTCCTGTTTGTGTTTGGTCAAGTTTTAGTCGACTAAATGTCTCAGCGTTTTAGTCAATGAAAACTTCTCGTCACATTTCCGTCATGCTGTATAATATTAAACTGATAAAATGTTTTAGTTTTTGCTCAAAATTATAATCGTTGATTAACACAGCATTGTGTGCTACGATCATTTCTTTGTTTAATTTAATTTCAGAGCTTTTCTTAACAAGTATTGATGAACGAGGTTAATTGTGGTTTTAATTTAAATAATCGATGTGATGAATTACTGAGATTAAATCCTCAGTAGTAATTTGCACTCAAGGATCAAAGTTAATAAATGAGATTAAAATGTTTTTGTTTTCTCTTGTTGAAGTTTGAGCTGAGATATTTTGCTTCATCCTCCAGGATCTTTTTTAGCACTGGTCAGAAACTTCAGCTGGACTTCATGTCTGGAAACGTTAGACAATTACAGATGTGCTGTGAGAGACGCAGACGCGCCGCAGGGAAGCAGATCATGTGGAAAGAGCCGTAAAACCTTCAATTAATATCTCGACAGAAGCCCGAACCAGCGGCGAAACACACTGGGCTGTGAAAGAGAGAGGAGACGTGGAGTTTTAGAGAGCAGTGGAGTGAAACCACGTCGATCTGTCTGAACACACATTCCCACGCTCCGTGGTTGATAGGGTGTTGCCATGCAGTTACTAGGGTGTTCTGGGTGGTTGCTACGGTGTTATGCAGTTGTTAGAGTTGTGTGTGGATGCTAGGGTGTTGCCATCCAGTTACTAGGGTGTTCTGAGTGGTTGCTAGGGTGTTATGCAGTTGTTAGAGTTGTGTGTGGTTGATAGGGTGTTACCATGCAGTTACTAGGGTGTTCTGGGTAGCTGCTTCTGTGTTATGCAGTTGTTAAGAGTTTTGGGTGGTTGATAGGGTGTTGCCATGCAGTTACTAGGGTGTTATGGGTGGTTGCTAGGGTGTTATGCAGTTGTTGAAGTTGTGTGTGGTTGATAGGGTGTTGCCATGTAGTTACTAGGGTGTTCTGGGTAGTTGTTACGTTGTTATGCAGTTGTTAAGAGTTTTGGGGATAGGTTGTTGCCATACAGTTGCTAGGGTGTTCTGAGTGGTTGCTAGGGTGTTATGCAGTTGTTAAAGTTGTGTGTGGTTGATAGGGTGTTACCATGCAGTTATTAGGGTGTTTTGGGTAGCTGCTTCTGTGTTATGCAGTTGTTAAGATTTTTGGGTGGTTGATAGGGTGTTGCCATGCAGTTACTAGGGTGTTCTGAGTGGTTGCTAGGGTGTTATGCAGTTGTTAGAGTTGTGTGTGGTTGATAGGGTGTTACCATGCAGTTACTAGGGTGTTCTGGGTAGCTGCTTCTGTGTTATGCAGTTGTTAAGAGTTTTGGGTGGTTGATAGGGTGTTGCCATGCAGTTACTAGGGTGTTCTGGGTGGTTGCTACGGTGTTATGCAGTTGTTAGAGTTGTGTGTGGATGCTAGGGTGTTGCCATGCAGTTACTAGGGTGTTCTGAGTGGTTGCTAGGGTGTTATGCAGTTGTTAAAGTTGTGTGTGGTTGATAGGGTGTTACCATGCAGTTATTAGGGTGTTTTGGGTAGCTGCTTCTGTGTTATGCAGTTGTTAAGATTTTTGGGTGGTTGATAGGGTGTTGCCATGCAGTTACTAGGGTGTTATGGGTGGTTGCTAGGGTGTTATGCAGTTGTTGAAGTTGTGTGTGGTTGATAGGGTGTTGCCATGTAGTTACTAGGGTGTTCTGGGTAGTTGTTACGTTGTTATGCAGTTGTTAAGAGTTTTGGGGATAGGTTGTTGCCATACAGTTGCTAGGGTGTTCTGAGTGGTTGCTAGGGTGTTATGCAGTTGTTAGAGTTTTGGGTGGATGTTAGGGTGTTTCCATGCAGTTACTACGGTGTTTCTCTGATATTCTGCAGGTTGAGTTACACACTGAAGTTAAATGCTTAGTGTCAGAGGTTTGACCAGGTCACTATGAGCACCGGTACTAGTGATGGCTGACTGAACTAACAGCACTCATAAATTAACAGATGCAATGTGCTTCTTACCATGGTATTCTGAGTGTAGAAACAGCTGAACTGCTCAAGAAAACTTTAAATTATTATTAAAATTATTAAATGTGGAGCTGCTTTAATAAACATCTTCATGAGTCTATTTAAAGAAACACAATTGAGGAGAAAATAGACATGATTGTTTGTGTTTCTTCAAATGGCCTCATAAATGAGATGCATTTTAAGTGTGTGATTAGCAAATGAAGGCATTCGAAAGGATAATTTCTTCAAAATAATCATCTTTTGCAGGCTGCTGCATTAATGAATGTGCCTTTGCTGTGGAGAGAGAGAAAGTATGATTTTTAACTTTGGTTTTAGTGTGTGTGTGTGTGTGTGTTTGCCTACTTACCATATTTTGGGGACAAATGTGCTCTCAGAAGTGATTAAATCTAGCAAAACCCTCTTTTGGGGACACGCTAATTTATTTATTAAAATTATTAAATGTGGAGCTGCTTTAATAAACATCTTCATGAGTCTATTTAAAGAAACACAATTGAGGAGAAAATAGACATGATTGTTTGTGTTTCTTCAAATGGCCTCATAAATGAGATGCATTTTAAGTGTGTGATTAGCAAATGAAGGCATTCGAAAGGATAATTTCTTCAAAATAATCATCTTTTGCAGGCTGCTGCATTAATGAATGTGCCTTTGCTGTGGAGAGAGAGAAAGTATGATTTTTAACTTTGGTTTTAGTGTGTGTGTGTGTGTGTGTGTTTGCCTACTTACCATATTTTGGGGACAAATGTGCTCTCAGAAGTGATTAAATCTAGCAAAACCCTCTTTTGGGGACACGCTAATTTATAAAAAATAAATAGCATTTATTTATTTTTATTTTTAATGTATAAATGCAGGAAGTTGTCTGTCAGGATCGTTATTTTTCTTCACCCTGTCCATCTGATATAAGACGATTCCATTGATGAAAGATCGTACGTTTGAATTTTAATGAATTAATTTAATTCCTGCTGCTGTTAAAGCTGGATGTGTTTATTTTAGGATAGTCTCGCTCAGATCTGCAGTATTCCGCGGCTGCAGCGAGCGTGTTTCCGCCGGGCTGCTGGTGTGTCACGGAGCGTGTAATGGAAGGAGAAGGCCGTTCAGATCAGGTGTGTGTAATCACGTTAGCTCCTGCGACCGTGTGTCCGCTGGCTTTTGTTGCAGCGGGACGCAGGTGAGCGACCGGCAGCAGGTCCAGACCCCATCCGGTGAAGATTAGATACGACTCGTGTAACCAAAGTCTGCCTTCCACACACGACACCCTCAGACGCACTTCAAAAGCTCTCGGCAAACACGAACGCAAACCGAACTCACAGAAGCTCATGAAGACCTGTCTCAGACCTTCAAGCATGAGGATCCGCTCCTCTCTCTCCTCATCATGTGACTGTGGTGTCGTGTGGAGTCATATTCGGATGTAAGTGGGATTCATTTGCATCAGAAGTGTATAACGAACCCACTTCTGCTCCTCCTACACGCTCGTATCATGACGGCTCTTTACAGCTCACTGTGCCGTTTCATATTTACACCTTTATGTTTATTTTCAGCTGAGCGGCTCCATGCGTTTGTTTCATAAATTAACCATGTAATTAGATTTTTTCTACTGAAAAACAGAGTTTGTTCCCGTGCACCCATTAAAACCGAGAATGGCTTCTGGTGTTGGCAGGTCAAGATGAAGTAACTAACTAACTAACTAACTAACTAGCTCTTGTTCCACAGCAGCAGCTGCTTAAAGGTTGAATGACGTGTCAGCGCAGAAGGTATCCTCGCGCTGGTCTGTTATTTATATATTTCACCCACAGGACGGAGGTCTCTGTATCTCTTGAGAGCGAATATATCAGTCTGAGAGTCAGATGGTGTTGTTATGATCAACCAGCATGGGCTAACTGACCCATGATAACCAGCCAAACTTTGAGCTTTGATGATTTCTGATTCATCTTCAGCCATCGTCTCGTGGAGTTCTCTTTGATGCTTCCATCAGTCAGAAGACACATCAGACTCTTCTCCCTCACCCTCTGAAGTGTGCCAGATCCTTCAGCCCTGGTCAGACTCGTGGTCTTCAGTGACAGAAGATCTGTCTTTATCTCCACCTCCGTTGAGGCTTTATCTGATCTGTCGTCTCGCTCGGTCTCGCTCGGTCTTCTCTGCTTCGTGATGAATAACAGCTTCTCCTCAGGCGATGGTTCTCTCTCGAAACACGATGAGAGAGCAGTCGGTTTCTAAAATGATTCACACAATTGCTTGTTGTTCAGAAGCTCTTCAGATCATCGAGTTCATATCTTTAATCAACCGTGTGCTGTCATGAGGTAACCAGGGTGGTTTTCTAGTCGTACGTATAAATGAGCTCCTGTTTGTGTGAGGGAGTCAGTAATGGCTCTGAACGATTCACTGAATCAAACTGATTCTAAACGCATGAGTGAGTCTGTTTTCCTGGCTAGATGTTCAAATATTAATGTTTTTAATCATTTTGTTTTCATTTTAATTTGATTTAAAGTTGTAGTCATTTCGTTGTTGTTTTTAATAATTTAGTAAGTACCACATTTTATATGCAAGTGTCTTTTTTATGGTTTTAGTTTCAGTTTTAGTTAAGTCTTATAATCCTGTGTTGAACAATTTTTCTGTCTATCATAGTTCCTAGTACATTTGGCATTATATGGTTAAAATGGCATTCAGCTGTTCTAGAATTAGGCCTGGGCGATAAAACAGTATCGCTATTTATCGACGGTACACCTTCTTCGATATCGATAGCAAAACAGTTTGATATAGCGCACGATATAGGCGCGTGCTCTGAGTGACGCAGACAGCACACACAAACACAACACATGCTGAGTGCTGTGCTGCCTGTGATGAGGAGCTTGTGAATAAAGAATGAGTATTAGTCCAATTTAAGATAAACATTTGCAGCATCATCAGTGGACCGCGTCATGCGGTGATGATGATGTAAGTGACGTTGTTGCATTTTAATGTTTTGTTAGTCTAGCCCACGAGACGCGCCGCTGCTGCGTTATATATTAGAGAAATATAGGAGCTCAATGCGGAGAAGATCTTGATTAGGTTAAAACCCAAACCAAGCCATTCACACAGAACGCATATTCAGCACATTTTCTAGACGGATGTAGATGTAGCCATGCAAAGTTAGAACAGTTTAAACTTTTAGAAAACACGTCACGAATTTGTGGAGGTTCATTCCTTTTCACTGCGTCTCATATGTTTTAAATGCAGTCTGCGTGATGGGTGATGTGGCTCTTTAGATTAAGCAATGCATAAATACATACTGTTTTGTTCATAATTGTTTATGCAATTTTGCTCATTGCACCCTCCTGTGGCCTCGGGATGTCAAAAGTTTCCTTAAGACCTGTTTAATCTGCACATAAAACATTAGAAATTAGATATTTGTTTAATTTTTATTTTGTGTGTGATTGTTAAAACAAAAAATATTTGTTGTTTGTCTCAATAAATTGGGTTAATTTAAAAATACAGTGGTTCAATTTAAACTTTTTTTCTGTTGCTCTTTGTTTAAAAAAAGGTTATACAAATGTCAATAATTATCGATACCGAACGATATGAAACATTATAGCGTTGATACATTTTTTAGCTTTATCTCCCAGCCCTATCTAGAATATTCCTAAGTTTTTAGTTTTGGTGTCAAATTCTACAAATTCATCATTTGAAGACGCTAAATCAGGGCCAGACGTCTGACTGTGGACAGCAGCTCAGCTCATCTGATGAGCAACGCTTGAGTTCCTGAGATGACGGGGGTGTTTCCAGAGGAGAATGTGAATGTGTGTGTGAAGCCGCGGTTCACCAGGTTTTACTGTGACTGAATTAGTCATCGAGTGTAGAAACCAGTAACCAGCGTGTTTCCCTGAGCGCCTCCCTCGCTCTCTCGCTCCCTCCCACCTCCTCTGTCTCTCTCTCTCTCTCTGTGTTTGTCTGCAGCTGCCTCGCTCTTTCTCTCTCAGTCTCAGGCTGTGCTTTCACACGAGCGGAGCGTCTCCTCAGCTTCAGCACTGCCACATCTCTCTCTCTCTCCGCGTCACTGCCGTCTCTACCCGATAGATCAGTGAGAGGATGGAGCCCGTGATGCTGCAGAGTCCGTATCATTAGCGTGAGACCTTCTCTCTCTGAAGCAGACGGCTCTTTCCGCAGCATAACACCGGGACCGAGCACGGATGGAGAGAACGGATTTACCCAGACAGGGAGATAAAGTTAATCAGACCTGCGGAAACAGACGGGGATCGTAGGGAAGAGGAGCGGCTGGATTCGGTGATGAAGCTGAGAAGAGACGGCCGGATCCTTGTTTTCCTCTTTCCGTCCCGGAGGCTGGCATCCCTCCTGCTTGATTTATTTTGGTTCGTCGCTCATTTCAGCTCACGTCTCAGTGTCTCTGGAGGTTCGATCATCTAATAGAAGAATCTGTCGACTGGACCAGCGTCTCGTTTATCCTCCCGTCCCTTGGGAAGCTCATTCCCTGTTTTGCATCCGTTCGCTTGGTTTTTTAATTCAAGATTCCTCCGTCTGTCCGAGTTTTCCAGGATGCCGTGTGTCTCGGCACTAGTGTTCTGGACTTTCGATGGATAACCTCTTGGCAAACTGGAGGATCAACTCATCAGATTTGGGAGGATTCTAGTTTGGTTGAGGCTTTTCTTTAGTTTTGAGTTTCAATGCAGATCTAACTAGATGATTATTAATGCAGTTTTTGAAGGGTAGTTGTCCTGACCGTTGGATTGCATCGTGGAAATTGGAATTGTCTTTTAAATTTTTTTTTTGGTTTGCAGTTTTCATGATCCTAAACAACCAAGATTTTTTTGGTTCCACATGATTGGGGCGTTTTTCCCAGCTGCGGGAATCTAGAAACCATGGATACAAGCTTGGTCTGAAATGTCTTCCTGTTTTTGTCACGTGAGGAGGCGTGGCATGGAGGCCACACCCCCTTTCTCTTCCGCCCTCAGGGCTTTGCTTCTGTCCAGTGGATTAGTGCTTTACCCACGAGCCCCAGCTGTCGCTCCGCCCCGGGTCTTCTGGACCAACGTGTCTGGGTTATGGCGACTGGTTCTGTCCCTGGCACTGCTCGCCTTCCCGGGCCCAGCAGTCTCCGCTAGAGTATCGTCAAGTCTGAGCACGACGCATCACGTTCACCATTTCCACAACAAACACGGCACCGTGCCCATCGCCATCAACCGGATGCCCTTCCTGACGAGGGGAAGCCACGGTAGGTGTGACGGTTTTATCTGACGGTTCAGTTTTGGCTCAGTAAATGAATGAATGGTGGAGGCCACGGGCTTGTTCTCCAGCGGCCAGTGAATTAATGCGCTTTGGAATATCAGTGACTTCCTGAACATTTACATTCATGCTTTTGGTTGATGCTTTTATCCGAAGCAACTAATATTGCATTCAAATGTTTTTCTATTCATGCAATCCCCGTGAACCCATGCCCTTGGCCTTGCGAGCGCCGTGATCTTCAGCAGTGGTTCCCAACCCAGTTTCTGGAGTGTGAGTTCTGCTTCAAAGCGTGCCGTGTTGATGGGCCTCCGGGAACAGGGCTGGGAACAGTTTGAGCTACAGGAGGCCATGAAAACTGGACTTCTGTGGCCATGGCCGTAAATCCAGATTTATGTAAGGAATAATCTTCCTTTGTGCTGCACACTGAGCTTGAGCTGTGGAACCGCTGTAGAAGCTTCACTGCAGAGAGTCTGTCAGTTCCAAATGCAGTTTAATGCTAATGTGTGAAATGAATGGAGACTGCTCACAGTTACACGCCGGCAACTCTGGGATGAGCGCTTGTCATGTTTTGTCTGAATTTCATCTGCTCTCTCCGAGATTGTGTCTCTATATTTGTTCCTCCTCTTGTTCTTTCTCGCCTCATGTATTCTGTTCTGGAGTCGTCCTGAACCGTGTCTGTGTTGGTGATGGTTGGTTCTGAGCTCTTCGCCTGTTGGATCACGTCCATGGCGCTGTTTACCTGATTCAGGGGTTTACTAATCCACTTCATTCTAGCTGTTTGGAAGTGAAACCTGTACTGCTAAAAATAAACCTTCTTTAGCGGCATCTGTGGTTCCATGAAGAACATTTAACACCCATGGAACCACTAAAGGTTCTTCAGATTATTAAAATGTTAAACATGTTTTTTTTTTAAAAACTGATCACTCACACACATGCCCCTCCCCTCCCCCCCATTGGAAACCTGATTTTTAAGCGTGTGCTTGTGAACCACCTCTCCCTAGTCATTGCATGTGTAATCGGATTGTCGTTCTCTTGCATCTTTCGTGTGCACAGCTATTTGAATTTGCATAATTAACGTGGCGGCGTCCCGTGGAACCCTAAATGCGCTGGACTCTGACAGCTCGTGCTCGGCTCTGGGTGAGCGTTCAGCGGGAGCCTCGGGGAGAGCGAAGACTAGAAAACAGCTTGAGAGAGATAAAAATGATAATTCTCTGAGATTGTGTGCTGGAAGGTTCGCTGGAGCAGGATCAGAGTGTCTGTCCCCTCGTATAGACACTGACCTCGTGCTGAACCGCCTCCTGTTGATGGTGTTTCCAGTCCAGCGGGTGTCTGACCGCAGGCGTCTCCTGAAGGAGTCATCCAAAAACAAACCCCTATGACTTTCTTTCTTCAGTAAAACCTCACATTGCTCATTCATATCAGGTTTGACGTTACAAATCACAGGAGAACCACCCTTACCCATAATTCCACACGCACACCCGGGCTCTTTATACGTCTGTGTGTGTTTTATTTACGACAGCATCAATCCAGCACGGCTGATGGAAGTGTTGAAGCACCTCATGAATATCTCCCTCTGTTTTACGTTCCAGGAGATTCAGACAGCTGATGCAAGAACTGCGAGAATGATTCAGGAGTTCTTCGTCAGTCGGCTGTCGTTCAGAACTGAACTGCGGTACAGTTTGTCAATGTACAGTTTAGCTTATTTATATTGTTTTACGGTGCTTTTATGATCATTTTTGGAGTTCATTAGTGTCTGGAAAGAGCAGCATGAACATTCTGCTAAACGTCTCCTTTGGTGAATTCATTCACGTTTGGGATTTTCAGCTTAACACTTCCTCTGATGTGAAGTGTTTATTGCACGTTATTAAAGACCAGATAACTTTGAATGAATCTTACTGGAAGATCGTTTGTTCATGACTTTGAAAGAACCTTCTGAGAACATTTCCTGTTATCTGGGTTTACTGGAAAATGTATAATATCTCTTGATGCCTCGTATTTACAAACATACATTTATATTGGCAGTTCAGCAGAGTAGATGTAGATTAGATCATATCCAGCTCATGAAACTGAGGTTTATTCCCGCTCTGAAGGACTTTGCAGTGTCGTGTGGCTGGACGCTGCTGTCTGTCAGTGCAGTTTGGCTTCTGCTGCTCGTGTCCTTGGGCGCTGTTTCTGCAGTGTTTGCTGATGCAAGTCCACAAGGAACCGGCCTCTCGGTGAGGATCCTGGGAGATATTTCATCACCCTCTGCAGTCGTGCCAGTGTGTGTGTAGCGTGTCTCTCGCACTCACACACAGCTGCTGTGATTAACACTCTTCAGAAGATCTGATGGGATGGGTGTCAGGCCTCTGTTTGTCTCCCTCTGGGTCTGGATGTGCTGGGAGAGTCACGTGAGATGGGCTCGTGTCAGCGGTTGATCTTCGTTCTGAATTAAACCTGAAGTACTGAAGCTCAGATGATGCTGGAGAACGTGATGATCAGGTTTAGTTCATGCAGCTCCAGTGCGGCTGTCAGTAAAGCGTTGTTGCTTTTGTTTCAGCAGATTTGATGTGTGTTTGCTAGTGAGAGCAGGATTGATCTGTTGATTTGAGTTCACGTTAATGAGCAGCGGCTCGTCTGAAGGACTGATGGTGTGTGTTCAGATGCTCAGCGGAGGTTCAAGGTCAGTATTGATGGATATTGATCGTGCGGTTCATAGTCAGGGCTATTGAACACTCTTGTGTGTGTGAATCTGAGAGGATGTTTTTCACACAGACACACACTCGTTTAAACCGTGACGAGTGGAGCGCTGCTTCTGTTCTTCTGATGATTAATGAACAGACGTTGATGGAGAGCGTCATGATCGATGCTGCGTCTGGATGTGTGTGTTGATGAGTCACGCAACCTGATTATCTCACACACACACTCACACACACACACACGTCTGGTTTGCTATCCTTGTGTGGGGACTCTCCATAGGCGTAATGGTTTTTATACTGTAAAAAATGTATATTCTATCTCCTTACACCAACCCTACACCTAAACCTACCCCTTACAGGAAACTTTCTGCATTTTGAGATTTTCAAAAAAAGCTCATTCTGAATTATTTATAAGCCTTTTGAAATATGGGGACAGTCAAAATGTCCTCATAAATCACCTTCTCGTTGTAATACCTATGTCATACCCATGACATTATACAAATGTGTGTCCTCATAAACCACATAAACATCCACACACACACACACACACACACTTAATTAACATTAACTGGAGTTTTTCTTGATGGAATAAATTCTGTTTCTTCTCAAGTTGATTAATGAAAAGGAATCAGACTCCTAACTCCTCACTAAACCGAATCAGACTAAATTTTTCCTGAATGCTCAGAAAGCTCTTTGGAGAAGATGGTCTGTTTTGGTCAGAAATCCTGCAGCTCTTTCATTATTTAGATTTGCATTGGGTCTTTCACTGGATCATCACTAGTCCAGTGTGTGTGTTTATATTGTGGTGAGTGTGAGTGTGTATGAGTGTGTGAGTGAGTGAGTGAGTGAGTGAGTGTGTGTGCGTGTGAGTGAGTGAGTGAGTGAGTGAGTGAGTGAGTGCGTGTGAGTGCGTGTGAGTGTGTGTGTGTGTGTGCATGTGAGTGAGTGCGTGCGTGTGAGTGAGTGAGTGTGTGTGTGTGTGTGTGCGTGAGAGTGTGTGTGTGTGTATGTGAGTGTGTGAGTGAGTGCGTGTGTGAGTGTGTGTGTGTGTGTGTGAGTGTGTGTGTGTGTGTGTGAGTGTGTGAGTGAGTGAGTGAGTGTGTGTGCATGTGAGTGAGTGAGTGAGTGCGTGTGCGTGTGTGTGAGTGTGTATGAGTGTGTGTGTGTGTGCGTGTGAGTGCGTGCGTGCGTGAGTGCGTGTGAGTGTGTGTGAGTGTGTGTGTGAGTGTGTGTGTGTGTGTGTGTCCCATCACTCCATAGCTTCATTTGAAGGTTCTCCACAGCAGATATAGATGTTATAAATGTGATTGATAGTTGTGTTTCTGACTTCTGTGTGTCACTGCGCGTGTTATTCTGAGTACAGTCATATGATAGTATGATCCATAACTACTGTACTGGTATTTAAAGAAAATACATTATAATTAGATGAAATCTACAAGTTCTTCTCATTAGACTCTGCTATTATCTAATAGTCCTCGTTTCAAGCTCCGTGTGAAACCACACACACTCTTTTGGCCTGGTTACCCATAGCAACCACTCTTCAGGTGTCCTTGAGTGGGTCTGATGGTGTTTTTAAGGGCACTCAGTCAGAGCGCTTCTGCTGCGTCTGCAGGTGAACACGGCTCCCAGAATCCATCAGCACACCTGTCAATCACCCGTCTGGAGCTCCGCCCACACTCACACTCACATGATAGCGTTCACATCGGGGACTTGTGATGCAACAATAAACTAGTCAAACAGTGACATTCTCTGGTGAGTTTTTGTCTGTGTGTGGTAATATTTGAGCCGTGATCAGTTTTGAGTCAAATGTGAATCTCCTGGAATAGGTTTGTTTTTATGCATTAGGTTCAGTTTAGTGAATCAATTCATTCAGACTGTGTTTAGTTTGATTTGTTTTAGTGAATGTTAATTTTGATGGGTGGGAGTTCAATCAATTCATTCAAGTGAATTAATTTGTTTGGATGATTTGGAGTCCAGTTCATTATAGTGAATCAATTAATTTGGTTGATTGGAAATCCAGTTCCTTTTAGTGAATCAATTAATTTAAATGAATAGGAGTCCAATTCATTTTAGTTCCTCAATTCATTTAGAAGATTGGAAACCCAGTTCATTTTATTGAATCAATTAATTCAGACGGTTTTCAGTTTGTTTTAGTGAATCTTAATCTGGATGGGTGGGGGTCCAATTCATTGAGGTGAATCAATTAATTCGGCTGACTGGAAATCTAATTCATTTTAGTGAATCAATTCTGAACTGGATGAATAGGAGTCAAATTAATTTTAGTCAGTTAATTTGGGAGATTGGAAATCCAGTTCATTTCAGTGAATCAATTAATTTGGATGATTGTGAGTCAGTGAATCAATTCATTCGGCTGACTGGAGATCTGATTCATTTTAGTGAATCAATTCTGAATTGGATGAATAGGAGTCAAATTGGAAATCTAGTTAATTTTTTGTGAATCAGTTCATTTGGATGATTGGGTATCCAATTCATTTTAGTAAATTAGTAAATTTTGATGATCAGGAATGCCATTGAAAGTAGTGAATTAGTTCATTTGGACAGTTGGGTGTCTGGTTTGTTTTAGTGAATCCTCTTATTTGGATGTTTTGATTGGGAATCAAAGCCATTTAAGTGAATCAGTTCACTTGGGCAGTTGGGATTCTAATTCATTTTAAAGAATCAGTTCATTCGGAAGATTTGGAGAATGCAAGGCAAGGCAAGTTTATTTATATTGCACATTTCATACACAGTGGTAATTCAAAGTGCTTTACATAAAAGGAATTTAAATAGTCATAAAAATAATAAAAACTTTTAAAATAAACTAAAATTGATTTAAAATGAATTAAAACAGTTAAGAATAGAAAAAGATTATACATAAAATATAGGGAAATCAGTTAGGACAGTGCACAGTGCTCATTCAATAAGTGCACAGCTAAACAGATGAGTTTTGAGTCTAGATTTAAATGTGGCTAATGTTTTAGCACATCTGATCTCTTCTGGAAGCTGGTTCCAACTGCGGGTGGCATAATAACTAAAAGCAGACTCCCCTTGTTTTGTGTGAACCCTTGGTATTTCTAACATCCTAATGATCTGAGTGGTCTGTTAGGTTTATATTCAGTGAGCATATCTGCTATGTATTTAGGTCCTAGGCCATTGAGTGATTTATAAACGAGTAAAAGTACTTTAAAATCAATCCTAAATATAACTGGAAGCCAGTGTAAGGACCTGAGGACTGGTGTAATATGCTCAGATTTTCTGGTTCTAGTCAGAATTCTGGCAGCAGCGTTCTGGCTGAGCTGCAGCTGTCTAATGGTCTTCTTGGGAAGGCCGGTGAGGAGACCATTATAATAGTCCACCCTGCTGGTGATAAAGGCATGAACAAGTTTCTCCAAGTCTTGACTGGAAACAAAACCTCTAATTCTTGCAATGTTTTTGAGATGATAGTATGCTGATTTAGTTACAGCTTTGACATGACTACTGAAACTAAGGTCTGTCTCCAGAATCACACCAAGATTCCTGACTTGATTTTTAGTTGTTAGACCCCTAGAGTCAAGGTATGCATTCACCTTGAGAACTTCATCTTTGTTTCCAAATGCAATGACTTCGGTTTTTTCTTTGTTTAACTGAAGAAAGTTCTCGCACATCCAACTGTTAATTTCATCAATGCATTGGCAGAGGGAGTCAATGGGGCTGTAGTCATTTGGAGATAAGGCTAGGTAAATCTGGGTATCATCTGCATAGCTGTGATAGGCGATTTGGTTCTTTCTCATTATTTGACTTTGTGGGAGCATATACAGTCTAAACAAGAGCGGTGCAATTTGTTCTGTAAACATTTGTGAATGTTGCTGCTATTATAGCGGGGCCCCGACAGATATCACTGAGAGCTGTTATCAGTTGTTTTTGGTTCACCTACAGCAGATGGAGGGTTTGGGCCCTGGCGTTGTGGCAGCGGCCGGAGGGCTCTCACTGGAGGAGGACGAGCTGGGCTCACAGGCTTTGGTGGTTGTGGGGTCTGCTGTTTTTTAGTTGATATCTGGGGGCTTTCAGTGAAAGAGTGGGAGAGTTTGGTCCCAGCATAAACCAGTTCCTCCATTTTCTGTGAGAAGCTTAGAAGTGGAGATGCTGGCGAGAAGGACAATGTGTCTGGTGAGTGGGGCTGTGGTGCTGGTGTTTTCGGTGGCTGTGATATGTTGTGCATAAAATGCATAAAAGCTTTCATCCTAATCAGTCCATTTTTACAAACTCAAGCCATCTTTCAGTCAGCAGCACAGCGGAGAGTTTTTGAGTTGAACTGTGAGTGGTTTGAATCAGTTCATCTGCTCCTAGCTCATGTTTGTTTTATTCGTCTCTCTCTCCTCATGCATGTTAATGAAGATTCGTGCCTCTGCAGCGGCTCAAATGATTGTTCTGGAGTGATTTCAGTCGCTGCAGGTGAAACAACAGCACGAACAGCAGTAATCCTGTGCTAAAGCGCTTAGCGGAGACGTGTTGTGAACAGCTAACATGTGTACTGAAATAGTAGTATTCCAGAACAGTCTCCACTGAATGAGACACGCTTCATGATGTTATCATGTGTGAAGAGAGTCGCTCTCCAGCACTGTACAGCTTTATTTTAATTAGTGAAGTGTTTTATTTTGATAACAGCACTGGTGTGGATCTGCAGATCCGATTGCGTTTGCTGTGCAAATGTGTGCATTACGAAGTGTTGTGTAGCAGGTGTGTTTAATTGGTGATGTTTTAACAGTAAACATACTGTTTATTCTGAGATGGAGTGATGTGATTGATTTCTAGAATCATTCAGATATTCACTCTTTTAGACTGCAGCGTCTCTCACTGAGGCTTTAGATCTGTGCACTGTCTAATATACCAGTCGCTGGATCTCGCTGATGATTGGCTGCCACTCTAAGAAGATGCAAATATCCACTTGGTGGAGCCCTCATACTGTAATGAACTGAGGAGAGCTTTGTGTGTGTGAGAGTGAGAGTGTGTGTGTGTGCGTGTGCATGTCTGAGTGTGTGTGAGTGTGTGTGTGTGTGCGTGTGCATGT
>NW_015505629.1:1205434-1217934 GCF_001515645.1 Sinocyclocheilus grahami
GAAGTCAATTACACAGGTTCAGGTAGTTTCTCAAAGATCAGTGTGTGTGTGTGTGTGTGTGTGTGTGTGTGTGAATGAATGAATGAATGAATGATGCATTTAAATAGCACTTTATTGTGTATTGCTGTACACCCAAAGCACTTTACAATCATGTGGGGTGTCTCTCCTCAACCACCACCTGTGTGCAGCATCTTTACCCTTTTTGCTAATTCTGGTTGTGTTCTTTCCATTCTGGTCCCCAAATGTCACTCCCGTACTGTAGAATTGGTTTAATGATTGCGTGATATAATTTGATGCATGTTTTAATTGGCCAAACGTTTCATTCAGGGGCTTCACAGCTAGACTGAAGCTGAGATCTCGATGCTGGTATCAGTGCTGTGCTCCTGCGTAACTGAACTGCTGTCTGTTTCGCTGAGAGCTGGCCTTCTTCTGCCGGCTCACTGGTGTAGGTGTTAAACAGGTTTGGGCTCAGACTAGATCCTTGCTTCACTCCGCGGCCCTGCTGGAGGAACGCACCTCTGAGATTCCCCAGTTTGACCGCACATTTACCGTTTTATACATGGCTTGCATAACATCAAATGTTTTTCCACCAAGGCCAAATTGTAATCATTTGAGTAGAAAACCATCATGCCAAAATAGAGTCGAAAGCTCTTTTTTAAATCAACAAAACATGTAAGTATTTTTCTTTGTTGTTGATTAGAGTGTGGAGAGAATAGATGTGGTCAGACTTGCGTTGTTTTGGTAAAAAGCCAATTTGTGATTTATTTAAATAAAGTTGTGTCTTGTGAGGAATGTGACTATGCGGCTGTTTATTATATTGCAGAAAAGCTTTGCTAGGTTACTGCCCACACTAATGCCGCGGTAATAACTGGGATCGAATCTATCTCCTTATTTATATTTATACTCTCTCTCTCTGTAATTGATTTCCGTTCTGCTGTTGACAGGAACAGTGTTGTTCATTACCGCGGGCAGATAAAGGCCTTCAGCTGTCCGGGCACAGAGTTAGCGTTAGCGTTAGCAGCGGCGGCGTTCACTGACGACACACGCGTGTGTGAACATGAGCTGAGCGTGCTGCGTTGTGTGTGTCGTGTGTGTTCTGTAATAGTTAATTATAACTAGTTATGCTTAATTATTCATATTTCCCCATGAGCTGATTCGCTACACACAGGAACCTCGAATCAGCTCACAATACTGCGTCCTGTGAAATCCAGTTCATTCTCCACATCCACAAATTATTTGTTTTCCGTTTTCATTGGTTTTATTGGTTTATAGTAATAGTATAAATTTTTCACTGGAGTTTCTGTGTGTATTTGCCTGCCGTTTAATCCATTAATCTGGAGTGATGTGAGTTCAGTTCAGCGTGAAGAGCATATCGTGTGCTTGTTGTGGTCAGAAATCGTCTCTGACGCTGGTGAATCTGATCGATCAGGCGACTCTTGAGTTTAAAGTCTGGAGGAGGCGTCAGGTGTGTTTCTGCAGTCCGTTTTCTCTCCTCATGAACTCATCCTCATGTTTCTCATAAGTGTACAACCCCCGCTGAACCTGCATGAGGTTTATACCTTAAGAGAATAAGAGGGGGCATAAAAATGTCATGGCATTTTCCATCTATTCCACAGACACAGTAATAACTTGTGAATGATTCCTCTTATGTTTTTAATGATCCTGTAAATGTACGAGCACATCTGGATCTGCTGCTGAACTATCACATCTGCTTTAATGGATCAGACTGATCTGATCTTTCTGAAGGAAGTCATTAGTTCTTCCTCAGATGCATTCGCATTATCAATCTGTCGCCTTGTAAAGGTGATTTTGTATCCAGACAGGCTGATAAAGTACCCAGAATGCACAGTGGGTGAAAAATCTGCCGGAAAATCCCATTGACTTTGCATTGCAGCCAACTTTGACGGGTCGTAGCACCAAGTGAGAATTTTGTAGAAACATGTGAATCACCACATTTGAAGAGGCTGGCAAGCTGTGCATACCCCGCAATGCAAGGCAAGGCAAGTTTATTTATATACCAGTAGTGTACAAGTGCTAAACTCCATAGTAACGATCTGTGACAACTAGCAACCACCTAGCAACGTGACATCAACCACCCAGAACACTCTAGCAACTACCTAGCAACCGCCCAGAATACCTTAGCAACACCCTAGCAGCCACCTAGAAACACCCTAGCAACCGAGTGCCGTGTTTTGCCATGGCAAGCACCACTCACATTTTCTTCAGAAAATGTACATATCTAGTAATTATTATTATTACAAATTTCAGTGTGTTCATATTTGTTCTGCACATTCGTGAACGTTAGTGGATGTGAATAGTAAAGCGAGCCTCCTGTGTAAAGCAGCACACACACTCACACACACACACACACACTCACACACACACACACACACTCACACACACACACACACACACACACACACACACACACTCGTCAGCTGACGTTACTCTTGTTCCTGATGCTGTTTGTTCAGGTTGTTAATCGGGGTGTTTCTGTGGTTTATGCTGTTGCGGTGTGTCATCTGAGCGTGTGTGTCGCGAGCGAGTGTCAGGCAGACGGTGCGGCGCGCGCGCGTGTGTGTGTTGTGTCTCGTCGGCTCATCTGCTCTGTTTGGCGCTGAAATGTGTTGATGCTGCACAGACTGAAGCTGTTTAGTGATGCGACGGCGTTCCCTGCAGACATCATGAGACACACACACACATTCCTGCTGTAATGTGATCACTGACACTGCCTGTTTGTCTGTGTGTGTGTGTGTGTGTGTGTGTGTGTGTGTCTGTTGCAATTTGACTTCCATTGAAACATCATAGTTTTGTTTGTTTTTTTAACTGCAATGCGTTAAAAACAACTTCAGTAAATGAGACAGTAATAAGCATTTAATGAGAATCATCACTGTGAAGAATGACAAATTACAGCAAAAACCGTCCTGATGCATCACAGTCATGAGAATGAGGGTTCAGTGTGTTTAATTGGCAAGAAACGTTTGCTAATAATCATATATACGTACATGCAAAACTGGAAACTTGAGAGTAAACGTGTAAAATCCACACAGTGTTCAGCTGTTCCCTTTATTTTCAGAATAAACTGCTCTGTTTTGATCAGAGATGTGTCTGATGAAGATCTCTGATCGAAACCTAGAAAATAGAGGCAATAGTTTCTCTTCAGGTTTACTTTCTGAAGCAGTTTGATTGTCTTCAGTGTAACTCTGCACAGCCGTGTGCTTCTGCTCTCAGATCACTGCGACTGTTAATTACAGACGGCCTCGGCCCCGAGCCGTAATTACCTGTCACGGCGTGACATCAGATGAGAGCGTGACATTGTGCCGGTTAGAGGTCTGGCACCTGTCTCTGCGAGCCGGACAGACGCTGAGCGTGTTTGAGTGGACGGAGGTGCTGATGTGTGAAAGGCTGTGATTTGAGCGCTGTGAGCAGCCGTGTGGCACACGTGACGAGAGAACAGAAGAACACGGGAAGAGTCTGCGGTGCAGTGAATGCAGACCTGTGTGCAGGCTCATGAAAGAGTCAGTTCACGTTAAACCGCTTCGCTTCCACGAGGCCTGTGTCATTTACATGCAGCTGAAGCAGAAGAAGATCACCTCTGCACATCTGGAAACGCCTGCATTAGAGATGCTGATAACCTGATATTTTTCTAATCATTCTGGCCAATAACCGATAGCGATATATTTTCCCCTTTGTTTGGTCTCTCCTGTGTAAAAATTATAAACAAATTATTTTTAATTTTGGTTAGTTTTGAGCAAAATCTTATTTGTTAGAACTAATAAACATTATTAAAAATATTAAATTATATAAATCATTTTTTAATGAGAGTACATTGAAAGCTTTGAAAATAACTATATAAAATCAATCTCTGCTGTTTTTTTTCTGGACAGATGCAGTTGAAACCTTAACATTTTATTTGTAGGTTTAACATTAACAGATGAACTAAAGCAAAAGCAAGTTTTCATAATCCATTTGAAAAACTATATCATATATTAATGAGAAAATCTGTATGTGAGCTACTTATTATATCGCCATTTCGGCATTATTTTGTTTCAAATTGGCCAATGCCGATTTGTACATTTTAAGCCTTTAACGGCCGATTCTGATAACATTCAGATAATATCGTGCATACATTCTTAATGCATTACGTGTCATCAACTCACCATAGCCAGAAACAATGCCGCAATGCATGTGTGATCTATAGAGCTGATGTAACTCCGCCCCTTTGCAGCGCTGCGCTCGTTGTCTCCTGTCTTACGTTTGTATTTCCACAGCGTGAAGATAAGGTTGAACGAATTCATAAAAGAACTTTTAATATCTACTGACATTTGATATGACATCTGCTTCAAACATTACAGTGCTCATGCTAACTTTCATTAACACCACACATAAGATGAAGTCAACAGATGCACACGTATGCTGGGTGAAGCCCACGTGAAGTATAGATATATAGTGTACATAGAGATTTTCACAGAGGAAATTAACAAATATCCTGCTCATTATATTCCTACTGCCGTATAAAACTCCATGTGACCGCCTAAACATGAGGTGCTGATAATGAATCCAGGCCTATTTTAGTTGAATGCACTGCCTTTACAATCACTGAAAAGCTGTCACTCTTAGTTCATCGCGATCTCACAGTTTTGTTATAATAAGAGGATTGGCGAGCATAACTCAGCACTGAACAGAAACTCCGGTGTTTTGAGCGGTGAGTGGATTCTAACGGAAACACCTCTGATTGGCCATTGCGTTCATGAAACAGAACAGATACCTGTAAATGATTGGCTACAAGCTACATCAAACTACGCCTTTGTTTCTTTGTTTGTTTTGAATACGCGCCCTCTAGCGGCGAAAATTACATATTGTGCCTTTAATCTTTGTTAAAGATGTGTTTTGTGTATCGTTTTTTGTTTTTATTGAAGCTTTTTGACATTTTCAGGGTTTAAACATAGTTGACACATCCGAGCTAATATAAATTGCCCAGGAGGACATTCATTTGAATTATCTGCAAAATACACATTAAAATACAGTATTACCAAATACATTATTACAAGAAAGAAAAGTAGAAGAAAAAGAAAGAAAAATTACATCACCGTTGGGTTGTTATTCAGTCCTTCCACGCCAGGTTCCGTATTCCCAGCGCTAGTAAATGTCTCTCTCCAGCCCCAAGATAGGTAAAGAAGGGGTCCCATACTTTATAGAGTTTAAAAGGTTTGTCTTTTAATGCTGTTGAAAAAGCTTCACATGGAAAAAGACCTTTGATTGTGTTAATCCACTGTGCTATTGGTGGAACTTGGTCTGTTATCCAGCATACAAGTATGCACTTGTGGGCACAGTGGATTAAGATTTGAAGAAGGTGGGTCCCTTGGAATCTGGACGGGAGTTCCTGGCTCATGCCAAGCAAACAAGTCATTGGTCCTATTTGTAATGAGCAGCAAAAAATGTTCTCAAGTTCCTTTAGGACGCCCATCCAGAATTGTTGTATTTTCGAGCAGCTCCAGAAACAGTGGATGAGGGTTCCTTCTAGACTTTCACGTTTATTGCAGAGGTTGGAGAGTTTTGGGTTCACTTTATGTCTTTGAGCAGGAGTCACATGCAGACGATGAACAATTTTAAACTGCGTTTCCCAAGCAGAGTTATTGGCAAGATAGGAAGGCATCTCACATATGGCTTCCCAATCAGTTGACTGAATTTCTTCCCCAAAGTCCTTTTCCCATAACCCCCTAGTTTTATCTGAGCTATCTGTATTTGCTCTTATCAAAATACTATAGAAGATTTTGGATGCAGATCGAGATGAAGTAAGTTTATTTAATTGTTCCTCCATTGGGTATACGCAGAGGCCACTTGAATAAACTGAGATTTTTTGTTATGAATCTGCGTATCTGATGGTATATCAAGAAGAACTTCTTAAGATCATATTTTGCAGTGAATTGTTCAAAGGTTATTAGCTGTTTATTCTCCATCAGGTCTTCTATGACAAGTATTCCTTTGTCTCTCAAATGTTTTAGGCCATCATTCATACCCGGGGGGAAATCTGGGTTGTTATGTAAGGGTGTGAGAAATGAAAGGTGGGAGTCGAGCCCTTCTTTTCTGTGGACTAATCTCCATGTTTTAATCATATTCTTAAGAATAAAATGATCTTTAGTTAGAATTCGCTGTTTTTTGGGTGAAAGATATAGTAAGTTGCATAGAGGAATTGGCCCTAGAGTTATGGCTTCTGCACTTTAAGTGCCATTCCAGTATAAAACGAAGATGGGCAGAAAGCTGATATAGTTTAATGTCTGGGGCCGCTAGACCTCCACATCTGCTCGGTAGTGTTAAGAAGCTATATCTCAGTCTTGGTCTTTTTTTCCGCCAGATAAAAGAAATAATGTAGCCACGTAACTGTTTTAGTGCTTTGTTAGGAATGAGAACTGGTAGCATTTGAAATGGGTATAGAAGGCGGGGTAGAATATTCATTTTAACGAGGTGAACACGGCCTAGTAGCGATAGGGGAAGATTACACCATCTATCCAGGTCTGAGCTAATATTCTTAAAGATAGGGGCAAAGTTGCTTTTATATAGATTTTCCAAATTCGGCGTAATCTTTATACCCAAATAGACAAAGCCCGCCGGAGACCGTTTAAATGGGTGAGAGATTGTGGGGTTGTGGGAATGCGATTGACTTAACGGCATTGCTTCTGATTTTAAAAGATTTATTTTATACCCCGAGAAGTAGCCAAAATTGGAAATCGTATCAATTAGATATGTAATTGATTGTTGGGGAGAGTTGAGGTAAATTAAGATGTCATCAGCATAAAGTGGCATTTTATGCATTCTCTTTTCTAGTCTAAGCCCTTCAATGGATGGGTCCTCTCTAATGGCCGCAGCCAGTGGTTCAATAGCCAGTGCAAACAGCAGCGGCGACATTGGGCATCCTTGCCTGGTACCACGCGCTAATGTAAATTCAGGGGATTTAAGACCATTAGTAATAACTCTCGCTGTGGGGGAGGAGTAAAGAATCCTTATCTATTTAATAAAAACATCACCCAAGTTAAATTTAGAGAGCACGGAGAATAAATATGGCCATTCGACCCTGTCGAATGCCTTTTCAGCATCTAATGAAATGACTAACCCAGAATTTGTGTGCTGATTTAAATACTGAATTATATTAAGAAGCCTTCTAACATTATGAGCTGAAGATCTGCCTTTAACAAAGCCAGTCTGGTCAGGATTAATTCTTGTGGGGAGTACTGATTCAAGCCGGATGGCTAATATCTTTGCTAAAATTTTTGTATCCACATTAAGCAGAGAGATAGGGCGATACGATCCGCACTCCTCAGGGCATTTGCCTTTTTTTAGAAAAACACAAATGTTGGCTTCTGTCATGGAGCCAGGAAGCCTATTAGAATCAAATGAATACTGTATCATTTCATGCATTAAGCTCGCTAACTCCATTTTAAATTTCTGAAAGAATTCCACTGTAAACCCATCGGGCCCTGCTGCTTTTCCTTTGGGGACCGTTAATACAATTCAAAATTTCACTGAGTTCAATTGGTTTGTTTAACGTCTGTCTTTGCTCCTCAGTTAATTCCCATAAATTTAAGTTTGCAAGGAATTTATTCATATTATCACCCGAAGAAAAGCCAGATTGGGACGTGTAAAGCCTATTATAAAATGCCCTAAACATTTTGTTAATTGCTTTGTTATCGTGATGGCACCTGCCTTCTTTATCTTTGATACTGGATATGACCTGCGCCTGAGACCGGCTCCGCAATAAGTTTGATAGATATTTGTTAGGTTTGTTAGCAAATTCGTACATCTGCTGTCTAGCAAAGAACACAGCTATTTCAGCTTTATTAGTGAGAATTGTTTCGAGAGAGGTTTTTACTGTTTCTATCTCAGCCAGGAGTACATCTGAGGGGCACGTATTATATTTTGTTTGTAAAAAAGCTGCCAGCTGTTTTTTTTTTTCTGGTTGTATACATAGGAGTTAATTAATCCCCTAATGTAAGCTTTTGCAGTGTCCCAAAGCAAATTGGGAGACACGTCTGGGGTTTTATTGTCCATAAATAATAGTTTAACTTGCTCTTTAAGGAAAGATTCAAATTTTGGGTCATGAACAATGCGAAAAAGCTCTACCTCCTTTAGTGGACTTTGATATCCTAGGTACTACCAAAAGTCCAGAATTTTGCGACCTTAGGGAGCGTGATGGATTGTAGCGTGGTAGAAGACTAGTTAGGTACGCAGGAGCATTAAGGGCCTTATAGGCAAGTAATAATATTTTGTAACTGATACGGAACTTAATAGGTAGCCAGTGCAGAGACTGTAAAATTGGGGTAATATGATCATATTTTCTTGACCTGGTTAGGACTCTAGCCGCTGCATTTTGGACTATCTGTAGCTTGATTTCAATATTCCCAATATTGCAATCTATTGCATTTTGAAGTGAAGTTTTGGGAGAGAAAAAGTAGTCTATTCTGCTTCCAATTTTATGGACTCTAGAAACAAATGTGTATTCTCTGTCTCTGGGATGAAGAGCTCGCCAAACATCTACCAGGCCAATTTCTTCACATGTCTCATACAGAGCTTGTGCTCTGTTGGAAGGCCTATCATTAGATGGTGGAGATTTATCTAGCTTTGGTAGCAGTGTACAGTTAAAATCACCAGCGATTATACTGTGTTCACATTGCCATTCAGCGAACTTAGAAAAAACCTGTTTAATTATTTCGTTAGATTGAATAGGGGGGATATAAACATTCATAAGGGTAATGGGTTGTCCAGCTAGTGTAGCTTTAAGCAGGATAAACCGTCCTGATTTATCGGAGTATGTATTAATATCTGATAGTGGTATGCATTTGTTTACAAGAATGACAACTCCCCTACTTTTACTGGTCTCTCTTTAATTTGATGTGCTCACTGTCTGTTAGGTGCGTCTCCTGCAGAAATGCAATATGAATTTGTTCTTTTTTTTAAATAGTTTAGAATCTTTTTTTCTTTTTACTGGATTTTTAATGCCCTTTACATTCCAGCTACACATGTTTAGTATTGATTTATTCATTAACATAACCAAGGAGTAATCTGTTTAAGTCTGATATACATGAAGGGTGTACCCATAAAAGTTGAATGAACGGTAATGCCATGTATAGCATTGAGGAGAAGAAAAAACCCATTGTGTTGCCCTGTATGTCGAACGGAAAACAGAATAAGAAATTAAGAATAGGCAAGGGAAGTCTGACGCTGGTCAGTTTCACATTTGAGAGCAATAGCGATCGCCACTCTGTCTCCTTGGAAACATTACATGACCAAAGCTTAGATATAACGAACAAAAAAAGCGTGGTATTCAAAAAGAGCAGCGCAAGGTTAGAAAACTTTGATATGATTCTCGGCAGTCTACTGCGGCAACAGCCTTCTATATATTAACGTTATATTGGTTCAGTCTTTAAGTCATACCATACTTTATATTCTCCTTATATTTTTTCCCCTTAATCATCTACCCCCTCAAACTCTGAACAATAACATATTACAAATATTGCTTAGTTGCTGTGTCCCAAGAATTAAGTCGTAGAACTCCTTAAAATATGAACGAAGCATCAGTAGAAGTATGTCACAAAAGACATAAGCAGTCTGTTACCATGTCATTCAGCCTCTCAGGGGCGATTTGTACCTGGCGAAGTGGTGGTTGATGGTTCGGGCAGACCGTCCAGAAAAGGTCTGCCTCTGTCGGCTGTTTGAAGAATTTTTCAAACAGTCGCTGTTTTTGAGTCGCTGGGGATATCATGGCAAAGCGAATTCCTCATTCACGGAGTCGTTTCTTCACCTTTCCAAAGGCTTGTCTTTTCCTCACAATGGCCGCAGAGAAGTCTTCAAAGATAGAGATGTTATGGCGTTTGTAGACCAGCTAACTCGCGGTTCTCGCTGCTTGCAGAATGCGTGCCTTGTCTTGAAAATTATGTAGTTTTACCATCAGCGCTCTCGGTCGTTCTCCTGATGTGGGAAGACGTGAAGGGACTGATGCGCATGCTCTATCTTTACCTGATGATTCTTGAAGTCGGTGTTAAGCAGATTGGGCAGCCAGGTCCTGAGGAACGAGACCGGGTTAGTCCCCTCCTCCCCTTCAGGTAGGCAATTATTCGGATATTGCATTGCCTGCTCCTGTTTTCCAGGTCGTCTATCTTTTCCAGGGCCGCGTCAAGCTTTTTTTTCACTTCGTTCAAATCCACGTTATCTCGTGAGACCGTGTCTTCCACCGCCGATATACGTGTTTCAGCTTCAGTGACTCTGTTTTCCACCTGCTCGACATGTCTCGCTTCCGCCGACAATTTCTCTAACACTGGATACATTTTATTCTCCAAAGCTTTCTCGATGCCCACCAGGACTTCTGTTGTTATTTTCTTCACCAGTGTGTCCATGTCGATCGAATTCATAAGTGCATCCGCCATTTTCGGAGAGGAGCGAATGCTGATATTCGATAATTTACTGCTATGAAGTTTGTGACTGGAATCAAGTTGTTTCTTTGGCATGCCTTGTAACGTCTACATTTAAGTTCTGCACTTTCAGAGATGATATTGAGTCTAGAGGGGGAGATTTTGAAGGCTTTGCCGGAGCTCGTCGTCAACACTGCTACTCCATTAGATGCGTCACGTGACCCCTCGTGTATTGTTTGATCAACACTAATGACACAAACAGCAGCAGGTATTTATAGGCTGCTGGCCCCTTAAGACGACTGCACGGATCCAATGTAATGACACACATGTGATTACTTTCTTCTATGTTTACCTTCACTTAAGACATAGCCAACTATGTTTATGAGAATACTTGTTGAAAAGTGTATTTTGAGATAATTTTGTGTGATTGTGTTTGTTTAAGCGCAAGCTGGGTGTTTTAGGCTGTTCTGGGTGTTTTATGGTATTCTGGGTGTTTTAGGGTGTTGTGAGTGTTTATTGTATTCTAGGTGTTTTATTGTGTTCTGGATGGTTTAGGGTGTTTTACGGACTTACAATCTTGAGTTTAGACGTTTGCTAGACAAGACAATTATTTAATCAGCCTCACATGTGCGTATCATTATGTCTGCAAATACAGCAGCACATCTGCTCAGCACAGGCACACATCTGTTGTTCTGTGTCAGTTTAGAAACAGATTAGAATGGCTGTTAAACTCCTCAGTGATGTTAAACCAATTCATGGCTGGAACTAAATCAGATGTTTTACCTCAATATTTGTAATCTGACGCATTGAGATTGGTTTTTCACTCGCACTTATAAAGCATCTCAGCTCTTCGTCAGGTCATCAGTAACCCCAGTGCTTGTTTAGCAGATCTTTAGATCAGATCTCAGATCTTTAACCAATAGATCAGAGATACTCAGAGTCTGGAGTAATGATGCTGAAAATTCAGCTTCGTATCACAGGAATAAACTGCATTGTATACCTTACAACAGAAAACAATTATTTTAAAATGCAATAATATTTCTCAATGTTACTGTTTTTACTGTGTTTTTTGATACAGTTAAATAAAGGACTGGTAGTTTACATGTACGTGTAACTACACTGTAAAAAATGACCATGAATTTAACGGTAAAAGACTGTAAAAATGCTACAGTAAAAACCTGTTAAATGGTTAACGGTAAATTCCTCTACTATATACGGTGAAAAACTGTATTGGACATTACATTTATTGGACATAAATTTTACGGTAGTATACCATTTTTGGAAGTAAAAAATACCGTATAATTTACAGTGAATAACCGTAAATTGACATTCCCAGAATTCCCTGCGTTACATTTCAAATGTGATGTTTTTTTGTTGAAATAACTATGTTTGTTCTTAGTTTTTTCTTATCAGTTGTGTATATTAGGGTTGTGTGTTACACCTAATGTTGTTAAATGAATGTTTATTGCATTAATTCAGTTTCATGTGTGTTACCGTGATGGTGTTTAGTGTTTGTGTGAATGACACTGTGCACCTTCTATATATGTTATTATTTAAAAGCTGCTTGTGATGGGCTTTGGTTCATCACGTGACTTTCTCACCTCCTGCATTTGGTGGTTATCAGTGTATTACAAAGATACAAAACAGATTTCAGTACTTCAATAGCTTAGTATATTAACATTATATCAGGTAATGAAATTATGGTATTTAACTGTAAATTTAAGTTAAAACCGTAAAACCTAAAATGTTGCTACTGTATTTTTTACGGTAAAAGTCCGGCAACCACAGCTGCCGGTTTTTTACCGTAAATTTTACGGAATTTTTTTTACAGTGTATCACAGCTCTCTGATGTGTGTTCTGTTGACTAACTCTAGTTAACTCAGACTAGTGACACTGGAGAGGTTCAGTTCCGTCTGTTCATTATTTGGTGTTTCTGGGGTTTTTAATTACTGTGACCTAATCAAGGGCAATATGGTGTAATTATCCTGATGGCAGAGCGGCACAAAATCAAAGAAGCAATTTAGAAATGATTAAAAACTGAAATGTGGCAATTCTGTGTGTGTGTGTGTGTGTGTCGGTCTGCAGCGTCAGCTCCAG
>NW_015505629.1:1222934-1238299 GCF_001515645.1 Sinocyclocheilus grahami
CAAGTAAAGGTCAGAATAACGTCAGTAATATCTCCAGATGAACACTTACTGGACTGAAGCAGCTCAGCTTTACTTGATTCTCCATCAATCATGTTTTAGAGTCTCAAATCTGATCCTCAGGATCTTTTGAGGAGCGTTTGTTTCCAGAAGCTTTACTTTCACTGTTCCTCAGCGGAGGAATGATCTTCACAAGCCTCCAGAACATCTCACATCTTCTGAGGAGCCTTTATTTCTTCAGCTCTCAATCACTGCATTATATGTTTGGAGCATTTCAATCTCATCTCACTGAAATTACTGGAGATATAAAGACGACTGATATTTAGATAATTTGATATCAGTATCTGCTGCACTGTTATACAATATCAGCATCTACAGAAAATTCATGCTTTTGGTCAGTGTGAGTCCCATAAAATGTAGCTGTTTTTTCCTCCATATTTTCACTGTATCAGACTATATCAGCCAGAAAAGCCTCAAGAGAAATACTTATGCATCTTTTAAAAATAAATAGTTTGTCTAAATGTTCAATAAACTGTTCAATTAAAAAAAATCCTCTATTCTTTTGTATGTAAGAGGTTAAGAGGGTTAAGGCTCTTCCAGAAGCCACACAGAAACACCACAACTAGCTCAGTGGACAAACTTAAGCTGAGTGGCATGTTGACTATAAATAGGGTGAATTCAAATGAACCGGCTGCATGTTTGGCTTCACCTGTCCACCGGTTTGCCTCGTTCTCCTGCTCGTAATCTTTACCTTCTGCTGCAGTGACTGTGTGTGTTTTGAATGGACCTTTATCTGATTGGGATGATGAATTATTGAGGAAGCAGAGCTCTTTAGATACGGTGTTCGGACTCGTCAATAATTCAGGCTTCACCCTCTTCAGCAGCAGGTCACATCTCTGTTCCGGTCCGAGCTGAAAGAGCTTCGGAAACAGACCATTTGCTCAATTTCAAGCACATGATCATCAGGAACTCTTCCTGAGGTCTTTTTGAGAGTCATGAATATTTCAGACGATGCTGTTTATGTGATGCTCGCGGCGTTTGCTTGAGTGAACGGGTCAAAATGTCTGCAGTGTCTCAATGTGAGTGAAAGTCAATGGGGTCCAACGTTCTTCATAGTATGTTGTGTGTTCAACAGAAGAAAGAATAAAAAAGTCATACAGGTTTTGAATGACGTGAGGGTGACAGAATGATCGTTTTAGGCTGGACTGTGCCTTTAAAGTCAGATACTCATATCATGTGCTGTCTGTCTCTCGTCAGGCATGTCTGTGATGATGCAGTAAATACGAGCATCTCTGGTGTTTTATGTGGCATTAAAATGGCGTTTGTGTTCATTAGAGAGAGACGGAGACCATCCGCTGGACGCTCCACGATCAGATGCTTTCACAGCAATTACTGCTAATTGCAGGATTTGCGTGTGTGTTTGCTGTAAGCCAAATACAGCTCTGTGTGTGTGAGACTCAATGACGGGCCGAATGAAAGAGACAGAAGCACAGACGCTTCTGTGAGAACAGTGAACAAAACTTCTGCTGCTTCATGTTATATTGATACTGAGCAGATGGTCCTGATGTGGATGATTTCTTTCAGTTTCAATCAGAAATCTGATTTAAATAAACTGTCTGTCTCTCGTCAGGCATGTCTGTGATGATGCAGTAAATACGAGCATCTCTGGTGTTTTATGTGGCATTAAAATGGCGTTTGTGTTCATTAGAGAGAGACGGAGACCATCCGCTGGACGCTCCACGATCAGATGCTTTCACAGCAATTACTGCTAATTGCAGGATTTGCGTGTGTGTTTGCTGTAAGTCAAATACAGCTCTGTGTGTGTGAGACTCAATGACGGGCCGAATGAAAGAGACAGAAGCACAGACGCTTCTGTGAGAACAGTGAACAAAACTTCTGCTGCTTCATGTTATATTGATACTGAGCAGATGGTCCTGATGTGGATGATTTCTTTCAGTTTCAATCAGAAATCTGATTTAAATAAATCTTCTTGATAACAGTGATTTGTGTAGAATTTAATTGCTAAACCACAGTTCCTACAGTGCAGATGGACAGACTGATGGACTGACGGACAGATAGATGGACAGACTGATGGACTGACGGACAGATAGATGGACAGACTGATGGACAGATAGATGGACAGACTGATGGACTGACGGACAGATAGATGGACAGACTGATGGACAGATAGATGGACAGACTGATGGACTGACGGACAGATAGATGGACAGACTGATGGACTGACGGACAGATAGATGGACAAACTGATGGACAGATAGATGGACAGACTGATGGACTGATGGACAGATTGATGGACAGATAGATGGACAGATAGATGGACAGACTGATGGACTGATGGACAGATAGATGGACAGACTGATGGACTGACGGACAGATAGATGGACAGACTGATGGACTGATAGACGGATAGACGGACAGACTGATGGACAGATAGATGGACAGACTGATGGACTGACGGACAGATAGATGGACAGACTGATGGACAGATAGATTGACAGACTGATGGACTGATGGACAGATGGATGGAGGGACAGATAGATTGACAGACTGATGGACTGATGGACAGATGGATGGAGGGACAGATAGATGGACAGACTGATAGATGGATGGACAGTTGGACGAACAAGCAGATGGAAAGTCAGACAGGCAGGCACAGACAGACACATGTCTGTTGATATCAGATGCTGAACTGCAGCAGAATTTGACAATCAAAGCCGCTGTAAAGGTTACGCAGCCGTCACAGCCATAAAGGAAATAACAGGCACGTCCTCAGGCGATGTGTTAACGCTCACACGACGAAACAAATAAAGCCAGCGGCCGCTGCAGTGACCTTCAGATAGAGGAGAAACACACAAACACACTGTCTGTCTGTCTGTATGTCCGCCACTAGGAGCGATTAACACACAGCAAAAGAGCTGTCCATCTAAGGATTTTTCATTCTATTATCTGTCTTTCTGTCTGTCTGAACCCCATCTTACTCCGTAAAGGGGCCAGTTAGGGTTAGTTATCCGTCCTAGACGAGCTGCTGACAGGACGGGTGACGGCATCCGGGGATCCAGAGGATGCGGTTCAGATTTAGAGCTACATGAAGATTATGGACGTCAGGAGGAGGAGAGAACGATGTCGAACCCCTCCTCATCCATCAGATGCTCAGAGGACACCTGAGTCCCTGCAGAGATTTCTGGGACACTTTAGACGTGATTGATGTGAGAGAGCAGAGAGACGCTGATGGACGCTGGGACGCCTGGGGTCTGGACACTCTTATAGAGGATCTTATTTACAGATGACTCATCCAGACTGAACCAGCGGCACTGGAGATGTTTGTTTATGATGTCACATCTGTTGGGAGAGAGAGAGAGAGAGAGTCAGTCAGACTGAGCAGACAGCAGGTCGTGACCTTTGACCTCAGGGTCACTAATGGGCGTCTGCTAACGTGATTGATGTGAGAGAGCAGAGAGACGCTGATGGACGCTGGGACGCCTGGGGTCTGGACACTCTTATAGAGGATCTTATTTACAGATGACTCATCCAGACTGAACCAGCGGCACTGGAGATGTTTGTTTATGATGTCACATCTGTTGGGGGAGAGAGAGAGAGTCAGTCAGACTGAGCAGACAGCAGGTCGTGACCTTTGACCTCAGGGTCACTAATGGGCGTCTGCTGTAAGGCTGCTGAAAGCGTCTGTCCTGTAGCAATTACCTGCGCCTGTATCTGAGTGTGTGTGTGTGTGTGTATGAGAGAAGCTCATTGTTTCTTCAGAAGAGGAGAGAAGGATGTTTGATTCATTTGTTTTCGATCAGCTGTTTCAGTAGTTATTGATATTGTGGGTGGTTTAGTTCTGTGCTGTTATTGACTAGTTTCTACAGGAAACACAAGCTGTTTGTTAGTACTTTGATTCAGTGAAGGTGTTTGCAGCTGAACGAGCTGATTGATCAGTGTGTGTGTGTGTGTGTGTGAGATGGGTTTGTTCCCGGCGTCCCTGCAGAGACTGAGACCCACGGTCCCTCTGTGAGACTGTGATTGGCTGATCTGAAGAGCGTCTGATCATCTGCTGTGTTCAGAGATCCGGTTCATTCCCACATGCTGACCCTACCTGCAGGGTCTCATTCATTGCAGGGCCGGAGTTACCTGTTATTGTGAAATAGGCAAAATACATTATTGGGCCCCTCTTCCCTATTGATATATGTAATATCACCCCAGCAAACAGCTTGAGCACCGTGTGTTTAGAATGCCGTTGCATGCATGAGACTCTGCAAGAGACGCAAGCACGACAGTCAAACACGTCCATGTTTACATAGAAAAAACAATGGAAAAGCAGCGCAATCGAATGAAAACCTGTAAAGAACTACTACTGCATGTCTGAAAGTTCATGTTTGCATCATGGTGACAGGCTGAAAGCTGCTGTTCATTTCGTAAAAATCGAGAATGGGTCAAACGTTCAGAATTTATTTTTTATTTTTTTTTATTTTTTGCCATATCGCCCAGCCCTATTCAAGATGTTTAAGTTGTACATTTATGTCTGTATTTTACTGCATTGACATGCTTTAATAGAACTTATGTCCTTTCTAATTATGATCAACAACTCATCTCCATACTGTGTTACGGACGGGACCGTTACTACGCTTCATATTAAGTCATATGCATACCGGCGCACGTTTACCACGTTGCTGATGACATCCGTTTAATCTTGATCAACGAATTGGAGCAGCATCGGTCCGTTAGATCAATCTGAAACACACAACGCAGATATTCATTACATTAAGAACATTTGTGATTTGATTATGGCACCAATCTATATCACATTTCTGGCTTTATTTTGATTAATCTTGCTTTTCTAAAAGCGAAACACAGACCAGGAGCAGCTCTACATCAATATTCATAAAACAAGAAACAAAAGCATACAATTTCATCAGTTTCCTATTAATTGGTTGTAATGTACTGTGTCGGTGCCGGTCCTGCGGTGGATGTACTCTCCGTGTGTCGTGAGGGTCTCCGGTGACATTTACTGAACGCGAACAAATAAACACACTGGAAGAGATGAAAAACAAAACAAGAGCTGCTCAATAACAGTGTGGGATAGACGAGCGATGAAGAGTGATAAAGGAATGAAGGAAATGTCAGGCGTGACAAACACAGAACAAACAGACGCCTGCAGTGTGAGCGAATCGTGTGTGTGTGTAGGTGAGATGGTGATGCTCAGCCGTCTGTGTTTCAGCTCTTTTATTAATGTCAGATCAGCGGAGCTGCATTAGCGCATCTTTCCTCTCGCTGGCGTCTTTATTGTTTCTGCTTCTTTCTTCAGAGCGTCTCTGGAGCTCCTCCGTTCCTCTGACTCTAATGATCTAATGATGACTGTAATGCTGCTTGTACTGTTTACAGTATATAAACTTTACAGTATGTGACGCTTCATGATGCGTGAAAAACCTGAATGACCTGCTGCACGTGTGAGTGAACAGTAAAAACAGTGAAATAGTATTATTATTATTATTGAATCTCTGTTAAACTGTAATGTATTTCTGTGATGCGCAGCTGTATTTTCAGCATCATTCCTCCAGTCTTCAGTGTCACATGATCTTCAGAAATCAGTATAATATGCTGATCTGCTGCTCGAGAAACATTTCTGATTATTATCAATGCTGAACACAGTTGTGCTGCACAATATTTCTGTGGAAACTGTGATGCATTTTATTTTTCAGGATTCACTGATGAACAGAAAGTTCAGAAGAACAGCATTTATTTGAAACAGAAATCTTTTGGAAGATTATTTATAAATGCACTTTTAATCAATTTAATGCTTCTTTGATGAACAAAAGTATTGATTTCTACAACAAAAATCAATAAATCTAAACATCTTTCAGTCAGTAGTATATGGTCAGGTGTGGTTGGTGAAGGAGTCAGTCATCCACTGGTCTGCTAATCAGTTGATCATTAATGCTCAGAGTTTTCTCTGTTTCGTCTCGTTCTGACGTCACACACCAGGTCTTATTTCATGTCTTCAGTGTGTCTGATTCTGTCTGCTGACAGTTCTCACAGTTCATTTGCTCAGAGTTGATTTGAACTCTGCACTAACTGAAGCGTTTGGCATTAGCATGAGGACACGAAGCGTGCGCCATTTCAATATTTCATCCGTCTTGTGTTGTTTATCCGCACTGGATGTTTTATTTAGCAAAACCCCATTACAGGCTGAGTCCTGCCGAGGCAGTCCGGGTCTCGACATTCAGATTCTGTGTGCTTCTTCAAATTTTAATAAAGCCCAGTGTTTTAATGGCCACGCAGGGCGGGAGCGGGAGCGGGAGCGATGTGAAAGCTTTTTTAATTACATGGCCGAGTGCCGCGTCTTTGTTCTTGGCACTGAATGATGCCACATCCTGCACTTCTGGAAACTTTCTTTAGCTTTACAATCTTAGCTTTTAATTCACATTGAAAGACGCTGAATAAATCTCGCCGGTCATCAAACATATGGAGCACGCTTGAGTTCTGCTCATTTATTCTGACGCCTGCAGGACTGTTAAACGCACTGGCGTACAGCATTAGCCATCATTATCAGCGTCAGTTCAATTCAATACCTCAACCAGTACACTGCAGTTAAACTAAACTAGTGCACCCTTGTGGAAAACAACTGCACTTCAAAAAGTGTACTTCTCATGGAAATATACTTTACATTAATATCCTTTAAATGCGAATGCTAAAGCATGAACTGAATTTAATGTTTGTGGACACAAAACTGCATGCTGTTTCAAATTTAATTAAAATGTATTAATGAAATGAAAAAAATAACTTGGCAGGTTTAAGTTGCATTACAATTACTAACTGAATCTGGAAATAAATAATAATATCTGAAATAAAAATAAATTAATATAATAACAGCAAAAAAAATGACAAAAGCACTTAACAGAATTACTAAAAAATTAAGCTGAAATTAAAACGAAAGCTAAAAATATAAAATGAATAGCAGCTATAATTGTATATAAATACATACTACTAAGATAACACTGTAAGTGTAGTGAAGAGTGTGAAGAAACCCTCATGAAAGTGGCCTTTTATAGCATTAATAATATTATCTCCAAAATTAAAAATATACTTTTAAGATTTGAAGACACTACAAGCGCACATTCCATCAGAGGCATGAAGGCCGATGTTCGGCTGATTATGATTGATCATATGTGATATTATTCCCAGCTCAGACCCAGAAGCAGCGCAGCTTTTGAAGTAGAGGCTGTTGATTTGAGGAATGAAACGGGCCATCGTGTGTCCTTCTACATTCATGTGCCGAGCGTACAGTCGTCGTGCTCTCCTCGGTTTGTTCTGATGCGCTGTCAGATCCCGAGCTGATGCATTCAGACAGCTGAAGCTGATTCCACAGACTCGATGGCTCGAGCATGCTTCTCATCAGCTTCACTTCTAGTTTTAGTTCACAGCCCTGGTTTCAATCCACTGAAAGTCTGTCTAACCGACATCGACAAGTTCCTCTCGAGAGACACGGTCACTATATGATCTACAGATTTAACTATGCACGTGCGTGGAGCTCATAAATATGGCTCAAACAGATGGACTGAAAAAGGAACGCTGGTTTTTGAGTGCAGAGTCAGATGAGGTCAGCTGATGTTTAGTGAGTTCTGGATCAGTGTTTGTTGAATGCTCGGCCTTTGAGCTCAACACACAGAATATCTTCCAGGTTTGCTTTGTGACGAGATGTCTGTCCTAAGAGGAGATCTGGCCGTCTCTGTGAGGGAGGCTGTCCTGGTGTCTCTCAGGCGTTCGCTCCTGACGCTCCGCTGTGTTTTTAGGGATGTGAAGTAGGTCATGATGGGAAAACGGCCTGATTTCTTCCCTCAGTCTCCGAGTGTGAGGTCTGGTTCGATGTGCAGTCTTGCAGAAATCTATCATCTTTTATTAGATTATATTCTTCATAAGATCACAGGAGCTTGTGATGATTTTCATTCATGTTATTTGGATGCTGTGTGCGTTTACAACACTCTTCAGAGGTTTGGGGTCCGTAAGATTTGTTCATGTTTCTGAAAGAAGTCTCTTCTGCTCAGCAGGGCTGCATTCATCTGATCAAAAATACAGTAAAACAGTGAAATATTATTAGAATGTAAAACAGCTGTTTCTAAGTGAATCTCTGTTAAACTGTAATGTATTTCTGTGATGTGCAGCTGTATTTTCAGCATCATTCCTCCAGTCTTCAGTGTCACATGATCTTCAGAAATCAGTATAATCAGTTTCTCTGCTGCACTGACACACGTGATGGACGAGAGAGAAGACGGGCAAACACTCAGGGGACGCTCTGACGGCAAGAGAGAGGAAGAAACGCAAGCCACGCAGAACAAGAGCGATGAAAGAATATTGCAGGATGTGTGTCCTTCAGATCCAGCTGATTCTCCTGCTGCTGAAGCGCTGCTAACAGTGACGTCTGTTCAGCAAAAATGATTTCTAATAGTTGCAGTGTCAGTTCACAATAACCTGAGGCCCTTCTGATCACGATTGACCTTGAGACTCGATTGACCCACCGCTGGACATCGCTGCATCGATCAAATCCCCCAAAACAGCAGCGCTGCGTCTTCATCGATCCCGCGAGTGCTCTTCACCCGCAGATGAAAGGCCTGCTCTCACTCAGGTCCTGCTGCTTGATTACGGTGGCCGGCGCTCCTCACAGAGCCGTGTGTCTGAAGCGTGAAGAGCACTTCATTGATCAGGATCTCAGCTCTTCACATGTCCTCACTTCAGTTGCTGCTGCTTTCTGGCTTGATATTGATAATCATATGAAGTCTTGATATTTGAAATGACATTTAAAGGGACAGTTCAGCCACAGATGATCATTGTGTCATCATTTACTCTCCCTCATGTTTTTCAAACCTGTGGAACATAGATGTTTTTGAGGTATTTTGAGAAATGTTGCAGTGTTTTTTGTTCATATAATGAAAGTCAATGGGGTCCAATGGTGTGTGTGTGTGTGACTGTGTGTGCGTGTGACTGTGTGTGTGTGTGTGCATGTGTGTGTGTGTGTCAGTGTGTGTGTGATTGTGTGTGAGTGTGTGTGTGTGTGTGTGATTGTGTGTGTGTGCGTGAGTGAGTTTGTGTGTGTGTGTGAGTGTGTGTGTGTGTGTGCGTGAGTGAGTGTGAGTGTGTGTGTGTGTGTGCGTGAGTGAGTGTGAGTGTGTGTGTGTGTGTGCGTGAGTGAGTGTGAGTGTGTGTGTGTGTGTGCGTGAGTGAGTGTGAGTGTGTGTGTGTGTGTGCGTGAGTGAGTGTGAGTGTGTGTGTGTGTGTGCGTGAGTGAGTGTGAGTGTGTGTGTGTGTGTGCGTGAGTGAGTGTGAGTGTGTGTGTGTGTGTGCGTGAGTGAGTGTGAGTGTGTGTGTGTGTGTGCGTGAGTGAGTGTGTGTGTGTGTGTGTGTGTGCGTGTGTGTGTGAGAGAGAGTGAACTTGTTCTTTCGATTATTTTCTTAGTTTCCAGACTGCTTGTTTGTTGTTGTTTTTTATTTAGACCTGTAATAACAGCAATTAAGAGTGTTAGAATCAAGCACACATTCACCTGACAGCTGTCTCTAGTGTCTCTGACTCATCCACTGATT
This sequence comes from Sinocyclocheilus grahami, assembly GCF_001515645.1. NCBI lineage: Eukaryota > Metazoa > Chordata > Actinopteri > Cypriniformes > Cyprinidae > Sinocyclocheilus > Sinocyclocheilus grahami. Next base: position 1,232,523 of record NW_015505629.1, read on the forward strand.
AAACACACACACACACAGTCAATACACTCATTCATTATCAGCCGCAGTCATTATAATTCATCACTGGATGCACAACAAATCAAGCACATCAGTCACATCACAATCTGACAAGGCTGTGCAGTTGCTAGGGTGGTGTGTGTGGTTGCTAGGGTGCTGTGTGCGGATGCTAGGGTGTTCTGAGTGGTTGCTAGGGTGTTGTGTGTGGTTGCTAGGGTGCAGTGTGTGGTTGCTAGGGTGTTCTGAGTGGTTGCTAGGGTGTTGAGTGTGGTGGCTAGGGTGCTGTGTGTGGTTGCTAAGGTGTTGTGTGTGGTGGCTAGGGTGTTCTGAGTGGTTGCTAGGGTAATGTGTGTGGTTGCTAGGGTGGTGTGTGTGGATGCTAGGGTGTTGTGTGCAGTTGCTAAGGTGTTGTGTGTGGTGGCTAGGGTGTTCTGAGGGGTTGCTAGGGTGTTGTGTGTGGTTGCTAGGGTGCAGTGTGTGGTTGCTAGGGTGTTCTGAGTGGTTGCTAGGGTGCTGTGTTTGGTTGCTAGGCGTTGTCCTCCTGTCTTGTGTGATAGAGTCTCTGTGATGTTCTGGTCTGTACTCTTCCATTGGTTAGTCGGGTTCGAGTCGGCATGCACTGCAGGTGTGTTGATTATTCACGGCAGCTTATGTGTTGTGATTTATTGAATTGATTGGTCTGAAGGTCAGCTGATCTCTACATTACTGAGGTTTGTGAGGATGAGGATGAGGATGAAGACTTCTGCTCTGTGATTGCAGATCTGCTTCTCTACAGGAATGTGTGTTTACATTGAACTAGAATAACCAGGATGAGTCGAGCTACTGAACACAACCTGAGCTCAAATTATCAATTATAAACTTTTTAAAGCTGTTTTGTTCGTGCATACAGTGATTTTAGCACTCAGAGCATCTCACTGACAGCATGACATTCACAGACACACACGAGTTCATTCACTCAGACGCCTGTCTGTCTGTCAGTTGATGTGATCGACTCTCAGTGAGGTGTGTGTGTGTGTGTGTGTGTGTGCATGATAGAGTGAGAATGAGTTGAGCACAATAAAGCTGCGGCTCGCTTCATGAGGAGAAGAAATGAGATTGGAGGGATAGTGAGAGAGAGACATGTCTTCCCTCCGTTCCCGGCAGCCATTTTTACACTCTCTCTTTGTTTTTGCGTTCTGAGAACAGGTTTGTGTGACGTCGCTTCATGAACAGAGACGTGATGAAAGGAAACTGTGTCTCGCTCTCATCCTGCTTTTGTTTTTCCTTCTAAAACAGTTCAGTCCTGCCTTCCTCTCTCCTCCTCCTCGCTCTGTTTCCCATGAGGCTCTTGTGTTTTTCTGATGTTTTTTTCCTCTGATAATTAGTCGGTTGCCAGATACTACAACCAGCAGCACGAGTGTGAAGCGGCTGTAGCCCGAGGGAAGCTAGAGGAGCGATTGAGTCTGGGCTCCCAATCAATGCGAAACGGTTGCTAGTTTCTGAACGGCTGGGCTGTGACAGCGTTTCTCGGCCAGGCTGTAATTGTGGAGGCGTGGCTGATGTTCTGCTGCTCGCTTTAGAAATCCTGCTGGCGACGCTTCGTTTTATTTCTGCCTTTTCATTTGTTCTTTTCATTCTTCCAGGTTAAGCTATTAGCGCTTAAACCCGCTGTCATTCTCAACCGCTTCTCATCTTCACATGCTCTGATTTTCAGAAGGAATTGGTCAGTGTTAGACGGGTTACTGGTCAGAACGTGTGTTAATTGCTGTCCTGTAGCTGCTTTTCCTGTAACACTGGATAACAGTGACACCACGGTCATGGGTTTGATTCCCAGGGAATGCATGAATTCATCAAATAAATGTACACTTTTAATGCAATGCAATGCACCTTGAATAAAAGCATCAGCCAAATGCATTAATGTAAACGTAACTGCAGAAATAGTTAATCAGTGTTCATTTTTACACAGTTTTTGATGATTTCTGCTCACCTAGGGGTGGGTACCTCACGATACGATACACGATGCATGGCTCACGATACCGATAATATCACGATAGTGCAATTCTGTGATAATCAATACATTGCTAGACAATCCTATAATGATGCATCACGATATCTGTCTATGAAAACAAAATGCCCGTGAAAAGGTTAAGTGCATGTTTTCTCTCTTTACTCAAGACCAAACTGCTGAAAATCCTGCAAAAAATCTGCAAAAATGAAAACCTGTCTTCATTTACTCTCTCTCAAGCTGTTTTAAACCTCAATGAGTTTCTTTCTTCTGTTGAATATAAAAATTATTTTGAAGGATGTGGGGAACCAAACAGTTGCTGGTTGCTGGTAGTAGTTTTTTTCTACTATCAAAGTCAATGGGGACCAGAAACTGTTTGGTTTCCAATATTCTTCAAAATATCTTCTTTTGTATCTAGCACAAGAAAGAAATTAATTCAGGTTTGGGACAACATGAGAGTGAGTAAATAAGAATTTTAATTTTGGGTGAACTGTCCCTTTAATGACAAGCAGCAGCATTAGTGCTATTAGGCTGCTGTCACTTTAAGAGCTGCACTCGTCTAATATACAGGCGTGCATCCATTTCTCTCTCAACTGTTTACTTTCACTTTAGACATAACTAATCTTGTGTGTTTTTGACGGTATTAGTGCAATAAGACGAGAAAGATAACTCAGTCCAGTAATCAGCCGCTGTTTGACAGGGTTTTTAGGGTGCGTGCTTCAGGTGTACTCACTCAGAAAAAGCACATGTCAGAACAGCACGGGAATGAAACGTTTAACCGAAAGACTTTAAAGTAGATGAAATAATGTACTGTTGTTGTGATTGTGAATAAGTGCAGTGTCGGTGAGTGTGACTCTACCGCTGAGTAACATCTGATGTGAATGTGTGTGTCGTTGTTCAGTAGATTGAGACGGAGACGCCAGAACTGATACTCTGCTGTAGCGATACTACCATATTCCTTCAAAAGCAGATCGTGGAGACATTTTAATCGTCCACAAACAAAAATCATGATAGTGCACACCCCTACTTGCAACGTTAGCTTTAGCCGCTTTCTCAGCGAGTGTGCTTTCACCAGGCAGTTCTTGCATATCGCCTACTCTTTTTCGATTTTGTTTGTCCCATCAATGGTATAAAAGCCGAGGTGGATCCAGACTTTGGACTTAAACGTGGCTGGGGCGTCTGTTATTTTCCTCACTGCTGTCCACCATCCCGTTAAAAACATTTACGTTCACGTTTCCCTCATTAATGTGTTGAGCGCCACCTCGCGGAGCCATGAAGTAAAGACACTGGGAGCAGTCTATTTAGAGCGCCTTATTTTATTAATTAAAATATCAATATTTGGTGCCAGCGTATCGATTCTCGTATCGCACAGAGGAGGACAACGATATATTTCCATATCGATATTTTTTCACACCCCTACTGCTCACCAAGGCTGCATTTATTTGATCAAAAATACAGTAAAATCTCTATCTACGTTTTTCTTTTTTGTCAACAGCATGTATTAATTAAAGTTGTTCTTAATTATCATCATGAGGAATCGTTTGATCTCTACGGAGCGTGTTTGTTTGTCAGAGATGTATTTTCAGTGCTTCGTTGGCTCACTGGAGAGCTCGAGTCGTATGAAGTCAGGCTTCAGCTCTGATGAAGGTCCATTAGGCCTCCGTTCACAGGTGCTGATTGTCACTTGATCTCAGACCCGCAGAGCCAAACGTTTGGAAAGTCTCTTGAACACAATCAGTCATGAGCGTCAACACGGCGGCTCCGTTCACACACACGATTAAAGCAGATGGAAGCTCGGCAGTGCCTCATTACAGCAGAGAGTGTGACGCCTGAGCAGAGATGCAGTGACCTTCAGCTGCTCTTTCAGTCTTGGCTGCTAGAATGATGCTCTCTGAAACATTCTGTCACTGATTGTGTGTTTGTGTCTCTGTCTGTTTGTTTCAGCTGGGACTACCTACATCTTCGGCCGTGGAGGAGCCCTCATCACGTACACGTGGCCCCCGAACGACCGGCCGAGCACGCGGGCAGACCGGCTGGCTGTGGGCTTCAGCACTCAGCTGAAGGAGGCCGTTCTGGTGCGAGTGGAGAGCGCCAAGGGTCTCGGAGACTATCTGGAGCTTCACATAGTAAGAACCATGCCTGGGGACTGAAGGGGTGGGGCTAACAGATGGGGGGTGAATATCTGAAGGTGGGGCTTACAGTGAATGGTGCATATCTGAAGGTGGGGCTTACAGTGAATGGTGTATATCTGAAGGTGGGGCTTACAGTGAATGGTGTATATCTGAAGGCGGGGCTTACAATGAATGGTGTATATCTGAAGGCGGGGCTTACAATGAATGGTGTATATCTGAAGGCGGGGCTTACAATGAATGGTGTATATCTGAAGGTGGGGCTTACAGTGACTGGAGTATATTTTAGGGCGGGGCTTACAGTGAATGGTGTATATCTGAAGGCGGGGCTTACAATGAATGGTGTATATCTGAAGGTGGGGCTTACAGTGACTGGAGTATATTTTAGGGCGGGGCTTACAGTGAATGGTGTATATCTGAAGGCGGGGCTTACAATGAATGGTTTATATCTGAAGGTGGGGCTTACAGGGAATGGTGTAAATTAGAGGGTGAGGCTTACAGTGGCTTACAGTGACTGCTGTAAATCTGAGGGTGGGGCTTATAGAGATGGCATCAGATGTAGTTGGTAGGTTGATGTCTTTTGGAGACAGTGTTCCCATCTGCTGTGCTTGTGAGCGCTGATGAGTCTGTGAGAGGAGTTTTCTGCGCTCTATGTGTCTCATCTCAGTTCTGAAGTCTTATAGGTGGTTTGGACAGTGTGTGGGAGGATGGTTTTAACCTGAACAAGTAGAAACACCTGCTCTTTTCAGTCAGGGCTGATATAAAGCTGGAGTGATGAGGGGAAGCTGCAGGGGATTGTGGGAAACGACATGTGTGCTCATAGATATACAGTACATACATACTCCATCTGCAAATGAGTGAGGCTTCTGGGTAAACATGCAGCTTTTATTTACCACAAAATACTTTGTTAACTCAGACCTCTCCAGTGTATTGGTAGTTTTGTTTAAAAAAGAGGGAGTAAAATGAATTTCAGATACACACACCATGCACATAAAAATAATGCAACAAATAGCAGCTGCAATGGCAGATGGGATATGAGTGTGTGTTCTTTTGAAGACCCTATTGTGTAAATCTTTTGTAATTGGCCATCTATCTATCTATCTATCTATCTATCTATCTATCTATCTATCTATCTATCTATCTATCTATCTATCTATCTATCATTATATCAGTTGGATGTGTCTCTCCTTGTTAGTCTATAGATAACTTCGTTAGATGGACAGTTTCTCATCTGGATTTCTCTGGAGCTCCAGTTTGTTCCTCAAATATTCACCCCAGATCAGCAGCCCGTCTCTCTGAGATCAATTACTGACCGGTTTTCTCACTCTCTCCAGTAATTGTCTCTCAGGGTGTGTGATGAAGGACAGATAGAGGCTCTCAGGCTGTTGTTGGCGTTGACCCTCACTCTGTTAACCATCGCTGCTTTCTCACCTCATGCTCGTGTGCTTGTGTGTGATAAAGACCTTGGGTTGTGAGGGGTGTGTGTGTGTGTGTGTGTGTGTGTGTGTGTGTGTGTGTGTTTATGTGTGTGTGTCGGCAGTACGGTGTTTGTGAAGGTGTGCGGTGATTAATCTGTGTGTTGGTGTCTGGAGGGGACGGCAATTAATTTTACCCTGCGTGGGAGGAAACTCTTTCAGCCCTCATGACACACACACACACACACACAC
>NW_015505629.1:1238723-1247046 GCF_001515645.1 Sinocyclocheilus grahami
GAACACCGCAAGCACTCGTCGGAAATGTAACGCCCCTTACCATAATCGCGAGCTTCATCTTTCAAAATAAATGTAAAGACAGAGCCCGAAAGGGGAATAGAGTCGCGTGACAGACACAGTAGTGAAGCTGGTATGTGTTTGCAGTACACAAGCCACGGTTAAGACAGCTGACTCCACTGTGATGTCTCTCTCTCTCTATAAAAACCAGGTGCGCACACACACACACACACACACACACATACACTCACTCACACGGACACACACACACACACACACACACACACATACACATACAGTCACTCACATGGACACACACACACGCACTTCTGTGTTCTCCAGTTCTGCGGGTTGAGTTTCAGAAACGAGGGCATCATTATGAAGAATAAAAGTGAAGCAGGTCAGATTCTTATAGTTTGTTTTACTCTATTAGTTTCCACAAGCCTTGATTCACACACACACATATACACACACACACACTCACTGTGATATTTGTTCTTATTTTAATCATAACCTTGCTTTATTTTGATGAGTTTCAATGATTTAGGAATGTTTAGATGTTTGCGTTGGGAAACTGTGCTGTATTGGTGATCATAACTTCATTCAGTCGTCGATGCGGGTCGGTTTGTGTTTGTGGGAGCCGTCTCGAGCGCTGACACTCACTCACGGCTGATGAACGGCCCGCGCAGATGCTCCTGGGTGGGCCGTTCGCTGCAGATACGCTCCATTAATCTCAGAATGATGCTTCTGTGCTGTAGGTCACTTACTAGTGAGCATCTGGGCATCTCTGCAATCTTTCTCAAGTCAATTAGAACGGAGCCGTCCTGTGTTTCTGTCTGAATGTAGGATGATCCTCTCATTGAGTCGGTTCTGGAAGTAAAAACCCCATTAATTTTCTTCACTGGGGAACTGATTTTTAATGATAACTTATAAACCTTCTGTTGTTTGTTAATCGATGCTATATGCTTTTGTCATAAAGCTGCGTTATTTGAACGCATTATTTATATAAAGTTTAACAGCAGAATTGCTGGTGAAAACTACATTACCCATAATTCTGCTGAGAAATCTCCACTTGATCCAGAGTAATGCGGCTGCACCTTTATTCCGATTGTAATTCTGATTGTGCTCTTTAGTCTGATTGTAGTCTGACTACTTTAAATAAAGCACTGAAGGAATGACGAGACACCAAATGCAGCATTTCATGACAAAACGCAGTTAGACTTTACAGTGCTAGTTGACTCGAATGTGAAAGTTCTGTCATTATTTACTTACCGAACACATCTGACCTTCTCTCTTTTCAAGTTTTAAGGAATGTCCTGCTCATGCACGTTCATATAATGGCAGTGAATGGTGACCACATTCATGCTTTGAAAAATACAGCAGCAGACTGGAGAGAGAAAATAATGACTACATTTTCATTTTATGGGAACTATCCGTGTGGCCCAGTTTGAGTCCAGCTCGTCCAGTGAAGATCTTCTAGTGATGGTTCTCCATCAGCTCTCGTCTGATAGTTCAGAGTCACTGACTGCAGAGAGACTGTGTTCAGACTTGAAATCAAACTTGAAATCAAAATGACTCTCTTCTTTCGTCTTCCTGGAGTGATTGTGAAGGATTCACCGCTTCACATCCAAGCAATTCCTCTTTTGATTAACTGAAAACTACAGACTCAAAAGAGTCGTTTGTTAGTGAATCAGGAGTGTCTCTTGAGTTCTGAGCTGGACCCACGAAAGAAACATGTTCATTGTGCGCTAACAAGCTTCATCTTCATGGAGAGAGCTGAACTGTGAGAAAGCAGACCAGCTCTGGGACGCCTCAGATTTTAATGATGTTTTCGACGCCGCGGTCGCCCTGTTTCTGCAGACTCTCCCTTGTGCTTTGGTCCTCGTTGGCTATTGTTTGCAGGAGCGTTAAGACAACAGTTAAAAGCGAATCAGTGAATGGTCTGAGCGAAGATGTGGAGGAGGAAACTCACGCCATCAGCTCATTAAAGCGGGATTCAAGCACCTTCAGAAGCTCGGCTCAGCAAACAGCCGGAGGACCAACAGATGACCTTTGACCTCCAGTCACGTGAAGACGCGAGTGATGGAGCAGATGGGCTTCTCGTGTTCACGGGATATTTTCATCTTACGATCAACATTAAACAGACGGACGTCTTTGGTTTTCGTTTTTCTCACTTTATTTGCATCGTTTTTCTTGCTTTAAGCTGCACATCAAAGTTTTCTTGCCTTCACATTAAAACTGTGTATTTTTTAATATTATTGAAGTGACTTTCTATATATACAACATCGTAATTTATATATATATATATATATATATATATATATATATATTATAATTTGAGTCAATTCAAATGTATATATCAGGGATTTAGAAACTGTTATTATTATTATTGAAGTGACTGTTTATGTATATTTATTATATACAACATTATAATATATATATGCAAATATATACATTTTCATATATACACTTTATATGTAATTATTTATGATTATTAAAACGACTTTAAGAATGATATTTGATATTGAATGGTTTCCAATAATATTAAGTCAAAGGAAAATATGTTGGGTTTAGTGTTAATAAACTAGTACTTTACTGATGGGTAGTTTATTTGGGCAGGTTAAGAAACACTCTCTATTGTTTCAATTCTTAGTTATTTATTTAATGAAATTATTTTAAACGGTTTTCTTGTAGATGATGATAGTGCTTGTTGAATGGATGTCACTACAGTAGATGCTGATTTAAATAAAAGAGTCTCAGTTAATGCAGGTTTAGTCCTGGTTAAGCGTCTGGTTAAGTGTGTGATCTGCTGTCGCTGCGGTCAGATAGGAAGGTCAGTGTATCTGCGACAGACGTGACGAGAGAGCCGATATTCAGACTGGAAAACAATGCATATATATCAACAGAAATCACATGTGATTCCCCTCACAGTTGAGCTTGATGTGTTTTATATTTCTGTGTTTCTGTGAGTGTCTACAGAACAAACGGCTCTGGGTTGATTGGCTGTAAACCTCAGCAGAGCCCAATTACTCCGTTTCTGTGCTGCAGATGTTACAGCAGTGAAACTGCGCGCGGCTGTCGGCCATCTTGGATCTCAGAGTGTCTCCCTCACTGTCACACCACAGAACCAATCAGACATGCCGCTTTAATTGGCTGCTGTGAGCGAGAGCAGCTTTGAGTTTGGACACGTGCAGCTCTTCTCCTCTCCTATTGGCTGATGAGTGAGGCTGAGAGACACTGATCAGTTCAGAATGAACACCCTGCACACTGCATACTACACACTCATTCAGGAGAGCACACGACACTTACTGTTTCTCAGTGACATACATCTGAGTGAACGAGACTGATGGAAGTTAATGCGGGAAGGGCATAAAAAACAAAGTGGAACGCAGCCCTACATAAAAATACTGCAGACGTAGCATGCTAGTGTGCTGCTCTGAATTCAGCCTGTTTCTGACAGCAGTATGCAGTGTGGGATGGTGAACATTTCTGCAAGGACGCGAATGCGCACGTGAACGTGACCGCGCTAGTCTGATGTGTAACTCGTTGTGGATGCGCCCTTTCTTTAACAGAGCGCTGAACAACGGGCAACTAAAGCACAGAGAATTTACAATCCTGTTCTCATTAAAATGTTATGTATGACCGCACATCTTGCACTTAAAGGGACAGTTCCCCCAAAAATGAAAATTACCCCATTAGCCATCCGAGGTGTGTATGACTTTCTTCTTTCAGACGAATCCAATTGGAGTTATATTAAATAATGTCCTGGCACTTCCAGCTTTATAATGGCAGTGAATGGAGGTCCATATTTTGAAGCCCAAAATAGTGCATTCATCCATCATAAAAAGTGCTCCACACGGCTCCAGGGGTTAATAAAGGCCTTCTGAGCCAAAGCGATGCATTTGTGTTAGAAAAATATCCATATTTAAAACTTTACAGCCTGTAATCTCTAGCTTCTGCTAACTGTCGTATGCACGTTCACGAGAGAGTGGCGTTCTAGCGGATGACGTCGGATGTAGGTGTAGCATAAGCTTCGATTCGCTTGAGAAGGCCTTTATTAACCCGCATGGAGCACTATTTATGATGGATTTATGCACTTCTAGCACTTTAAATACAGTCGCTCCTTTACACTTAAAGAAGATTATGGAAAACAGTTTGACACCGTGGTATAACGCGCTCTGAAGAGAGCAGCCTGGAGAATGGAGCGCAGCTGGAAGAAAACAAAACTAGAGGTATTTCATATTGCATGGAGGGAAAGTACTTCTACTTATAGAAAGTCTTAAAAACGGCTAGATCTGCTTACGTTCTTGTCTCTCTTAGAAGAAAACAAACACAACCCCAGGCATTTATTTAATACAGTGGGAAAATTTATGAAAAATAAAGCATCAACAGACGCAGACATTTCCCAGCAGCACAGCAGTAATGACTTTATAAACTTCTTTACTTCCAAGATCGATACTTTTAGAGATAAAATTGTAATCATGCAGCCGTCAGCCACAGTATCGCATCAGATAGTGTGCTATAGATCCCCTGAGGAACAGTTCCACTCATTCTCTGCTATAGGACATTTAGACAAAATGCAGTAGATCAGGGTTTGGGAATGTGATGTGAATGTCCAGCAACTGAAGTTGAACTATCCCTTTAAATCTCTCTTTCTCTCTCTCTCTCTCTCTCTCTCTCTCTCTCTCTCTCTCTCTCTATCTATCTCTCTTTCTGTCTGTCTCTGTCTCCAGCTCTTCTCCCTGTGGTGGTATTTGTTCAGATGAAACTCAGCAGTTAATTATAATCTAATTAAAGTCGTCTATCATTAGCTTACAGCATTGAGAACGTTAATTAAAAGATGAAGGATCAGACGACAGAGAATAATAAAGTTCTACAACAGAATCAAATACAGATTGTTTCAGTGAATGCGAGAGACACATGGCTGTGATATTACAGTGTCACTGAGATACTGTTGAGATCACTGAGTTTTTATTTTTGTATTTTCAGTTTTATTAATTGTATAGTTTTTGTCATTTTTATTCGTTTTTTTTAAACTAAATGAAAATGAGAAATGTTGCCTTAGTAACTAGCTAGAATAAAATGACTTTAAATATATTTTTCATTTAAATTATATTTGGTTTTATTTCAGTCAACATTTATTTTCTCAATTAACAATTTGTATGGTTTTATTTTTAGTTTTAGATGACTATAATAACCCTGACGCATGACAATCACATGCATGTGTGTTGAAGCTGAAGCTTGAGATGAAATCTGTAGTGTTTGTGTTGGTCTGGAGTCCTTATAATCAACTCATTTACATAGATAAACAAACCATTGTGTGTGTGTGTTTGTGCGTGTGTGTGTGCGTGTGTGTGCGTGTGTGTGTGTGTGTGTGCGTGCGCGTGAGTGAGAGAGAGAGAGAGAGAGAGAGAGAGAGAACAGACTGATTTATCTCTGTTTACACAGATCAGAGAGAACAACACTCCGAACAGAAGGACAAATGAAGGACACACACTCACACACACACACACTCTCTCTCTCTCTCTCTCTCTCTCTCTCTCTCTCTCACTCTCTCTCTCTCATACGCTCATGTTCCTGGCTGTGATGATATACAGTGGGTACGGAAAGTATTCAGACCCCCTTAAATTTTTCACTCTTTGTTATATTGCAGCCATTTGCTAAAATCATTTAAGTTAATTTTTTTTCCTCATTAATGTACACACAGCACCCCATATTGTGCCTTGCCACAATTCTGTCTCTGAGCTCTTCAGGCAGTTCCTTTGACCTCATGATTCTCATTTGCTCTGACATGCACTGTGAGCTGTAAGGTCTTATATAGACAGGTGTGTGGCTTTCCTAATCAAGTCCAATCAGTATAATCAAACACAGCTGGACTCAAATGAAGGTGTCTGATCATCTCAAGGATGATCAGAAGAAATGGACAGCACCTGAGTTAAATATATGAGTGTCACAGCAAAGGGTCTGAATACTTAGGACCATGTGATATTTCAGTTTTTCTTTTTTAATAAATCTGCAAAAATGTCAACAATTCTGTGTTTTTCTGTCAATATGGGGTGCTGTGTGTACATTAATGAGGAAAAAAAATAACTTAAATGATTTTAGCAAATGGCTGCAATATAACAAAGAGTGAAAAATTTAAGGGGGTCTGAATACTTTCCGTACCCACTGTATATGTGGAGGAGGCGTAGGGCTGGGCGATATATGGCCAAAAAATGTATCACAATAAAAATCAGTTGATATCGATAATTATTACGATAAATGTCAAATCTTTATTTCTTTCAAATTTAAAGGCATATTTTTGCCTCTAAGTGAAAGTTGTAGAAACCAGAACATTAATTGTGGTTTTAAATTACTCTTTATTGTCAGAACACGACAGAAACTTCACGTTTTTTAATTCTTTACACTTTTCCAGTCATTTTTCCTTAATAAAATAAATATCTTAATAGAAAATTGTATTTGTTTCTTCATGTGCTAACGAGTGATATTGCTTCATATATATTTAACAGGTTTGTGTTGCCCGACTTTGATGGCACATGTCTTTGGCACAATTTGAAGTGCAGGCTGCAGTATTAATAATATGACAATAATATGACAGTTGACAGTAGTAGGCTAGTAGCTTGAGTTAGAATGCAGATGCAAATTTATGTTCATTAACAAAAATAGTCAAATGTAACAACCTCTTTTTATGGCAAAATTTTAATATTCTGACTGTTTGAGTTTCATTACAATTAACCATTGGTCTTTCATAGTAGCATACATTTAGATCATGATAACCACAGTTAAACCATGCATTTAGTATGAATGCACAAATGCTATAGCTTAATCACAAATAAATACTGTAATTATATTGCATTAGGAATGTGTTCTTCACTGAATTCAAGCGCTTCTCACTGGATCTCACATTGCTGTTTAGTGGTCGCGTGACCGAGGTGATCAAGTCAAGTCACCTTTATTTATATAGTGCTTTTAACAAAACAGATTGTGTCAAAGCAACTGAACAGCATTAATTAGGAAAATAGTGTGTCAATAATGCAAAAAAGTAAGTAAAGTAAATGCATCTGCTCTAGTAAGCTTGCGCTGCCCTGCCGTTTGGACTTTGAGCCGAGCGGATAAACGCTCCTTGTAGCACGGATCAAATAAGTAGCCTATATAACTGAATTCGTGCTACATTTTTATCGACAATTTCGTCATCTTTGGATGATAACTCGAGGTTAGTTTTGCTGTCACTTTTACATTCATTCACTTGTCATCGTTATCGACATAAATATTATCGCGATTCGATATGATATCGTTTATCGGCCAACCCTAAGTGGGCGTGGCATCATCAGGTCAGAGGTCAGACGGCTTTCATCTCTTCATCTTTTTCACATCAGTGTTCGATGTGTTTTCTGAGTGTGTGTTAGCTAACGTTCACACGGCGGATCAGATGCATTTATAAAACATCAGAGCAGCTGCTGCAGCATGTGTCACATTTCAATCGCCAGCTGAGAAACACACATCCATCTGAGATACAGAGAGAGAGAACGAACACACTGCTGATGCTAACCAACCCAGAGAGGCTTTGCTTTTTTCTAGAATATAAGTTGTTTTTTTATCATCTGAAATGTGCTGTGACTGATATAACACACACACACATGTATTGCCGTTGAATGAGAGAGGAACGTGAGCATGTTTACCTGTATAACACATTTCACACACACCGCTAGTTTCAGTTTGGCTTTAAATAAATTAGTTTTGGCTTGTCATTTTTAATAAATGTTGTTTCTATAATGAATGCCACTATAATTAATGTTTGTTTTATATTTTTCATTCCTGCTCTGTTCTGAATATGGTTAAATGAAAAGGATTTGTTGTGAAGTGAGAGGAACTGAAATAGCCTACGTGTTTATGATTTCTATAATGTTCAGAATCATTTTGTTTTATTTACCGACATTAATTACTGAATGAAATAATAAATGTGACTTATGCACCCATGCAGCTTTCTTTTCTCTCAACAAAGCCATTTTGACCCAGTGTGAATTATTTTCCAGAAATACATGAATGAATAGCTTAAAAGTGTTGAGTCTGGAGAAGTCGATGCTAGTTGCCAAAAGTTGAGCCAGTCTGCAGATTTGATTTGATAGATTTCACAGAAAATCACATAGTGTATGATTTCATCCAGTCAGCACACGTCTGGTTTGCTATCCTTGTGGGGACTCTCCATAGGTGTAGTGGTTTTTCTACTGTACAAACCATATATTCTATCTCCCTACACCAACTCTACCACTTACAGGAAACTTTCTGCATTTTCAGATTTTCAAAAAACTTCATTCTGTGTGATTTA
>NW_015505629.1:1248969-1250089 GCF_001515645.1 Sinocyclocheilus grahami
GATTCAGATCATCAAACACATTTTAATATTACACAAAGATAACCTGAGTAAATACGAAATGCAGTTTTGAAATAATGATTTCATTTATTAAGGGAAAAAAGCTGTCCAAACCTGCCTGGCCCTATGTGAAAACGTAATTGCCCCCTACATCTAATAACTGGTTTTGCCACCCTTTGCAGCAACAACTGCAATCAAGCATTTGCGATAAGTCTTTCACATCGCTGTGGAGGAATTTTGTCTCACTCTTCTTTGCAGAATTAGCAACATTGGAGGGTATTCAAGTATGAATGGACTGTTTAAGGTCATGCCACAGCATCTCAATCGGATTCAAGTCCGGACTTTGACTTGGCTGCTCCAAAACCTTAACTTTGTTTTTCTTGAGCCTTTCAGAGCTGGACTTGCTGGTGTTTTTGGGATCATTGTGCTGCTGCATAACCTAAGTGCGGTTGAGCTTGAGGTCACAAACGGCTGGAGGTTCTCCTTCAGGATTTTCTGATAGAGCGCAGAATTCATGCTTCCATCCACCACCATGTTTGACTGTTGGGGTGATGTTCTTTTTATGAAATGCTGTGTTGGTTAGTGAAATTTAACTCGGCTTTCTAAAATAATGTGGTTAATCACAGTTCTTTAGTGATTTAACAGGAGGGGGCAGTTAATTTTTCACGTAGGGCCAGGTAAGTTTGGACAATTTTTTCCCTTAATAAATGAAATCATCATTTAAAAACTGCATTTTGTATTTACTTGCATTATCTTTGTGTAATATTAAAATGTGTTTGATGATCTGAATCTTTTAAGTGACAAAAATGCAAAAAATTAAAATAAAAAAACAGGAAGGGGGCAAAAACCTTTTCACTGTTTATAATGTGATATTGTCTATCAAATTACTTTGACATCGCTAGCTTTATAATCTAAACCACTAGAACAGCGCATTAGCATTTCGCTAGCCTGTTAAATTGTCATTTGTGCTTGACCATCTCTTTTCTCTCTCGTGCTCCATCTTTTACAAGTTGGAATCAATCACGGTAAGTCATCCAGTCACCCAGTCACCTTTATCTATATAGTGCTTTTAACAATACAGATTGTGTCAAAGCAACTGTACAGCATTAATTATTGTGTCAAT
>NW_015505629.1:1250192-1252309 GCF_001515645.1 Sinocyclocheilus grahami
AGCAAGCCAGAGGAACCAAAACTCCATCTGTGACAGAATGGAGAAAAAAACCTTGGGAGAAACCAGGCTCAGTCGGGGGGCCAGTTCTTCTCTGGCCAGACGAAACCAGCAGTTCAGTTCCAGGCTGCAGCAAAGTCAGATTGTGCAGAGGATTCGTCTGGTTCCTGTGGTCTTGTCCCGGTGGCCGTCTAGGAGACAAGGTCTATACTGGGGATCTGTCTCTGGGGCTCATCTAGTTGTCCTGGTCTCTGCTGACATTCAGGGCTGTAGAGGTCTCGAGGTGCTGATCCACCATCTGGACTGGATACAGACTGGATCCGGGTGATTGCAGTGACCATCTGATCTGGATACGGACTGGATCTGGGTGGCCACGGTGATCTTGGAATAAGAATGAAACAGACTAATATTAGCGTAGATGCCATTCTTCTTATGATGTAGTGAGTACATTGGGTGTTATGAGAAGTGTTCCTGGTTCCGGTTGACCTAGTTAATGCAGCCTAACAATCCTTTAACGGATTTGAATATTAGACTGGGTATAATACACAATAGTGTATTATGTGTATGCCAGGTTAAAGAGTTGGGTCTTTAATCTAGATTCAAACTGACAGAGTGTGTCTGCCTCCCGAACAATGCTAGGTAGATTGTTTGGGCACTAAATAGGAAAAGGATCTGCCGTCCGCAGTTGATTCTGATATTGTTGGTATTATTAAATGGCCTAAACTAAATGGAGTTTTGAGTTTGCCTCGGATGTGAAGGACAATAATGTGATATGAGCTCGCTCAAGTACTGAGGTGCTAAACCATTCAGGGGTTTATAAGTAATTAGCAAGATTTTAAAATGTATTCGTTGTTCAATAGGGAGCCAGTGCAGGGTTGACAGAACCTGGCTAATACGGTCGTATTTTCTGGTTCTAGTAAGAACTCTAGCTGCTGCATTTTGGACCAGCTGGAGTTTGTTTTTTAAGCACGCAGAACAACCACCCAATAAAGCATTACAATAATCTAACCTTGAGGTCATGAATGCATGGATTAACATTTCTGCATTTGACATTGAGAGAATAGGTCGTAATTTAGATATATTTTTGAGATGGAAAAATGAAGCTTTACAAATGCTAGAAACGTGGCTTTCAAAGAAAAGATTGCTATCATATAGCACACCTAGGTTCCTAACTGATGATGAGGCATGGACAGAGCAGCCATCAAGTGTTAGACAGTGTTCTAGGTTATTACATGCAGAGTGTTTAGGTCCTATAATTAACAGCTCTGTTTTTTCAGAATTTAGCAGTAAGAAATTACTCATCATCCAGTTTTTTATATCGACTATGCATTCCGTTAGATTTTCAAATTGGTATGTTTCGCCAGGCCACAAAGAAATATAGAGCTGAGTATCATCAGCATAACAGTGAAAGCTAACACCGTGTTTCCTGATGATATCGCCCAAGGGTAACATGTAAAGCGTGAAAAATAATGGCCCTAGTACTGAGCCTTGAGGTACTCCATACTGCACTTGTGATCGATATGATACCTCTTCATTCACTGCTACGAATTGATGACGGTCAGATAAGTACAATTTGAACCATGCTAATGCACTTCCACTAATGCCAACAAAGTTTTCTAGTCTATTCAAAAGAATGTTGTGGTCAATAGTGTCGAACGCAGCGCTAAGATCCAGTAGCACTAATAGAGAGATACAACCACAATCAGATGATAAGAGCAGGTCATTTGTAACTCTAATGAGAGCAGTCTCAGTAATATGATACGGTCTAAATCCTGACTATCTAAAAAGGAATATAATTGTGAGGACACTACCTTTTCTAGTATCTTGGACAGAAAAGGGAGATTCGAGATCGGTCTGTAGTTAACTAGTTCTTTGGAGTAAAGTTGTGGTTTTTTGATGAGAGGCTTAATAACAGCCAGTTTGAAGGTTTTGGGGACATATCCTAATGACAATGATGAATTAATAATAGTCAGAAGAGGATCTATGACTTCTGGAAGCACCTCTTTTAGGAGGTTAGATGGAATAGGGTCTAACATACATGTTGTTGGTTTAGATGATTTAACAAGTTTATACAAATCTTCCTCTCCTATAGTAGAGAATGAGTGGAATTGTTCCTCAGG
>NW_015505629.1:1252597-1253575 GCF_001515645.1 Sinocyclocheilus grahami
TAGATTTTCAAATTGGTATGTTTCGCCAGGCCACAAAGAAATATAGAGCTGAGTATCATCAGCATAACAGTGAAAGCTAACACCGTGTTTCCTGATGATATCGCCCAAGGGTAACATGTAAAGCGTGAAAAATAATGGCCCTAGTACTGAGCCTTGAGGTACTCCATACTGCACTTGTGATCGATATGATACCTCTTCATTCACTGCTACGAATTGATGACGGTCAGATAAGTACAATTTGAACCATGCTAATGCACTTCCACTAATGCCAACAAAGTTTTCTAGTCTATTCAAAAGAATGTTGTGGTCAATAGTGTCGAACGCAGCGCTAAGATCCAGTAGCACTAATAGAGAGATACAACCACAATCAGATGATAAGAGCAGGTCATTTGTAACTCTAATGAGAGCAGTCTCAGTAATATGATACGGTCTAAATCCTGACTATCTAAAAAGGAATATAATTGTGAGGACACTACCTTTTCTAGTATCTTGGACAGAAAAGGGAGATTCGAGATCGGTCTGTAGTTAACTAGTTCTTTGGAGTAAAGTTGTGGTTTTTTGATGAGAGGCTTAATAACAGCCAGTTTGAAGGTTTTGGGGACATATCCTAATGACAATGATGAATTAATAATAGTCAGAAGAGGATCTATGACTTCTGGAAGCACCTCTTTTAGGAGGTTAGATGGAATAGGGTCTAACATACATGTTGTTGGTTTAGATGATTTAACAAGTTTATACAATTCTTCTTCTCCTATAGTAGAGAATGAGTAGAATTGTTCCTCAGGGGATCTATAGCACACTATCTGATGCGATACTGTAGCTGACGGCTGCATGGTTACAATTTTATCTCTAAAAGTAAAAGTAAAGTACACACACACACACTCACACACACACACACACACACACACACTCACACTCACTCACACACACACACACACACACACACACACACTCTCACACACACACACACACACACAC
>NW_015505629.1:1255280-1265280 GCF_001515645.1 Sinocyclocheilus grahami
CACACACACACACACACACACACACACACACACACACACACTGACATTCAGTCCACTGTTGGTCAGTCTGACAGTCGTGAGCAGACGATGCTCGTTTAACGCTGCTGGATGAGTTATTACAGAGAACAGTGAGTTTAATCATGAAGAGTAATGGCTGAGCTTTACATTACAGTCAGGGTTTGTGAATGTGTGTATGGCTTACAGAACATCTAGATGCATCTCAAAACATCAGCTGTGGTTCTCGGACGTTGTTTAGCATCTTTTTGCTTTAATTGACTAAAGTGAGATTCAGATTCACCTTCAAAAGACTCTTTGATGTCTCTGCATTCAGACTCACGCATCTCTCTCTCTCTCTCTCTCAATTTCAATTTCAATTTAAGTGAGCTTTATTGGCATGACAAAAACTATACATTTGTATTGCCAAAGCAATTGCTGCTGGGCTGCTTACATATAGTGCACATATGTATTAACAGAAAGAAAAAGAATAATAATAATAGTAATAATAATAATATATGAAAAGTATTAAGCATGTAGTGCAAAATATATTACTAATGTATGTGAGTATATAAACTTAAAAAAAAAGATAAGTGATTAGACAGATTTACAGAAGCAAAATATACATCTAAATAATATAATAGAGTAATATGGCCTAATATAATGTAGATGTGCTGGAAACATCAGATCAGGGCAGGCTGAGTGTTTTCTCTTCTGTGGTGACAGGCAGACACATATTGAGCAGCAAACACACAGCAGTTCTTCTGTTCTCCTAACAGATACGACACTTTCTCCTGGTCTGAGAGAGGTTGAAATGTCTGATGGAGCTGCTGTATTTTATCATAGAACACTGTCCGTATATCTGTGTATTTGGGGCATTCTGTTAGGAAGTGCAGCTCTGTTTCCATCTGATTCAGATCACAGTGTGAACACAGTCTCTGCTCCGGTGGCAGCCATGTTTTTCTGTGTCTGCCCGTCTCTATCATCAGCTTGTGTCCGCTGAGTCTGTATCTGGTCAACGTGCCTCTCAGTTTCTTATCTGACACTGTGTACAGATACTCTGCCATACTGTGATCTCTGTTTAGGGCCAAATAGCATTGCACTTTACTCTGCTGTTGTGTTTGGGTTTGCCAGTGAGTGATGTTGATTCTGATGTTGTGATTCAGAGCAGCAGTAGTTCCCCTTCAGGAACTCGAGCTGCGTTGGAAAACGCTTCGGGAACGCCTTCAGCGTGACCATGCTCTGAATCACATATGAAATCAGTCAAATAGATGGGCAAGACGTCATGGGCGGGTGACGTTGCGACCAGGAAGCTATAAAAACATGTGCGGTGGAACCGGAGTCAGCTTTCTGTCATTCAGCAAGCGCTCTGTGTGTGTGTGTCAGTCGCTATCTGTTTGTGAGTCTTATTTAGTGTTGTTTGTCCACTTATAAGCTCCATTATGTCAAGCTTCAGCCAAAAAGAAGCATTTGGGCGAGAGTAGATGGGCGAGTTCCTATCTTCTTCCTCACTCACCAGATCCATCGCCCGCTCTCGGGGATCGGAAGCCCGCGCTGCGGTTCTTCCCCCGGGGAGAGGGCGCGACGCTCCGCCTGTCTTCCTCCGAGGAGGTTGATATGGAGGGTGTCGATGAGCTTGCCAGTTGCACAAGCATCAGTTACACAAGCATATTATGCCTAATATTATAATGAGCAGCTTTACTGTGGAGCGGAGCTCGCGCAGTCA
Source organism: Sinocyclocheilus grahami (assembly GCF_001515645.1). Lineage (NCBI taxonomy): Eukaryota > Metazoa > Chordata > Actinopteri > Cypriniformes > Cyprinidae > Sinocyclocheilus > Sinocyclocheilus grahami. Next base: position 1,257,001 of record NW_015505629.1, read on the forward strand.
GCTTTCGAGAAAAAAGAGAGGGGGCTGCTTGTGCTTTACCCGCTGTTAAAGGCTCCGCTCTCGCCGGGCACACTCCGAGGAGTGTGTCCGTGCCTGTGATCTTGTGGTTCCGGTCCTGCTGCTGCTGAGGCACGGCGACGATTGAGATCGCAGGTATCGCACATGATCTGGAGGACGGGTTGGAGACGGGCTCTCCCTATCTCCACCCGCGTTCCCTAGATCTAGCGCTCTCTCTCGAGGTTCGGAAGCCAGCGCTGCAGTTTCTTCCCCCTCTGAATGAGAGCTCGCTGCTGCAGCTATCTTTCTCCGAGGAGATTGATATTGTTTGTGTGACTGAGAGGCTCGCGCGCTGCCGAGGCAACGCATGCATTACATCATTTTCGGTTTTGAAATGAATCTTATCACACCAGACCGTTTTTACTTGTCTGGATGTTTGGCTGCATTTTATTCTGAGGATTTAAAATGAAGTATTTCTTCTGACTATGAGAAGTTAGATATACAGGAGCTCTTGGGAATAAATAAATACATTTTCTTGAATGAGACCTGGCGTTTACCTCTCTTCCTCCGAGAAAGTTGAGGTGGTCAACAGGGGCTGCTGGGCAGGAGCAGCCCCAACCAACCGTGTTCCAGCTCCTCATATAGGGAGCATCACTTCTCGTACTCAGAGTGGCGCTCCTTGGCTGAAGGCTTCTAGCGGAAGGCGGATCTGCGGACCATCATTCCCGCTGGATATAGAACACTGTCCGTATATCTGTGTATTTGGGGCATTCTGTTAGGAAGTGCAGCTCTGTTTCCATCTGATTCAGATCACAGTGTGAACACAGTCTCTGCTCCGGTGGCAGCCATGTTTTTCTGTGTCTGCCCGTCTCTATCATCAGCTTGTGTCCGCTGAGTCTGTATCTGGTCAACGTGCCTCTCAGTTTCTTATCTGACACTGTGTACAGATACTCTGCCATACTGTTTTAGGGCCAAAGGGCCAAATAGCATTGCACTTTACTCTGCTGTTGTGTTTGGGTTTGCCAGTGAGTGATGTTGATTCTGATTCAGAGCAGCAGAGCAGCAGTAGTTCCCCTTCAGGAACTCGAGCTGCGTTGGAAAACGCTTCGGGAACGCCTTCAGCGTGACCATGCTCTGAATCACATATGAAATCAGTCAAATAGATGGGCAAGACGTCATGGGCGGGTGACGTTGCGACCAGGAAGCTATAAAAACATGTGCGGTGGAACCGGAGTCAGCTTTCTGTCATTCAGCAAGCGCTCTGTGTGTGTGTGTCAGTCGCTATCTGTTTGTGAGTCTTATTTAGTGTTGTTTGTCCACTTATAAGCTCCATTATGTCAAGCTTCAGCCAAAAAGAAGCATTTGGGCGAGAGTAGATGGGCGAGTTCCTATCTTCTTCCTCACTCACCAGATCCATCGCCCGCTCTCGGGGATCGGAAGCCCGCGCTGCGGTTCTTCCCCCGGGGAGAGGGCGCGACGCTCCGCCTGTCTTCCTCCGAGGAGGTTGATATGGAGGGTGTCGATGAGCTTGCCAGTTGCACAAGCATCAGTTACACAAGCATATTATGCCTAATATTATAATGAGCAGCTTTACTGTGGAGCGGAGCTCGCGCAGTCAGCTTTCGAGAAAAAAGAGAGGGGGCTGCTTGTGCTTTACCCGCTGTTAAAGGCTCCGCTCTCGCCGGGCACACTCCGAGGAGTGTGTCCGTGCCTGTGATCTTGTGGTTCCGGTCCTGCTGCTGCTGAGGCACGGCGACGATTGAGATCGCAGGTATCGCACATGATCTGGAGGACGGGTTGGAGACGGGCTCTCCCTATCTCCACCCGCGTTCCCTAGATCTAGCGCTCTCTCTCGAGGTTCGGAAGCCAGCGCTGCAGTTTCTTCCCCCTCTGAATGAGAGCTCGCTGCTGCAGCTATCTTTCTCCGAGGAGATTGATATTGTTTGTGTGACTGAGAGGCTCGCGCGCTGCCGAGGCAACGCATGCATTACATCATTTTCGGTTTTGAAATGAATCTTATCACACCAGACCGTTTTTACTTGTCTGGATGTTTGGCTGCATTTTATTCTGAGGATTTAAAATGAAGTATTTCTTCTGACTATGAGAAGTTAGATATACAGGAGCTCTTGGGAATAAATAAATACATTTTCTTGAATGAGACCTGGCGTTTACCTCTCTTCCTCCGAGAAAGTTGAGGTGGTCAACAGGGGCTGCTGGGCAGGAGCAGCCCCAACCAACCGTGTTCCAGCTCCTCATATAGGGAGCATCACTTCTCGTACTCAGAGTGGCGCTCCTTGGCTGAAGGCTTCTAGCGGAAGGCGGATCTGCGGACCATCATTCCCGCTGGATAGTCTTCAGCTAAAACGTCCTGATGCCTAGGGCCCAGGACTTCTGAGGGCCGGCCCCCTCTGGGGAAGAGCGGTGTATACCTCATTATATGGTGCCCGTCTCTCCTCAGTGCCCTCAGGAGATCGTTCTGCCAACCCTGCCACCTACGGTGCTTCAGGGCGCAGTGATCTTCAGCGAGCGCTTTTCTTAGTCACCGCCCGGAAACGTAGCGGCCCCGAGTAGGCTCTGCTAATGGAACAAGAAGTTAACACTCTCTTGAGGAAGGAGGCCATCGAGGTGGTCCCTTCTCTCAACAGACGGTCTGGGTTCTACAGCCAGTGCTTCATCGTTCCAAAGAAGGATGAAAGTTCCTGAGGTTTGCTATAGGGGCAAAAGCTTACCGGATTCTGCCGTCAGACTTGCACTCTCACCCCGCACTTTCACGAAGTGAAAGTGCATACTCAAACACATCGATGATTGGTTGATATTAGCTCAATCTGAGCAGATGGCGGTTCGGCATCGAGATGTCATTCTCGCTCACATGAAAGAGCTGGGGTTAAGACTTAACGCCAAGAAAAGTGTGCTTTCTCCAGTACAGAGAACCACTTATCTGGGTGTGGTGTGGGATTTGACCACGATGCAGGCATGTCTGTCTCCTGCTCGGTTCGAGTTGATCCTCACTGCAGTCGCGAGAGTAAGAGAAGGCCACTCACTGTCAGCATTTCCAGAAACTGCTGGGTCTGATGGCAGCTGCGTCCAATGGGAGACCTTTTAACCTGCTGTACATGAGACCCCTACAGTGATGGCTCAAGACCAAGGGGTTCTCCCTGAGGGGATGCTCAAGGTCAGGAGGTGATGCCTACGTGCATTAGACATGTGGAGTAACCTTGGTTCTTCTCTCAGGGCCCGGTGCTTGGAGCTCCTTGTCGCCGCGTAATGTTAGCAACGGATGTGTCCCTCACTGGTTGAGGAGCGGTCATGAGTGGCCGAATTAGCCTGCGGTCTGTGGAGCAGCCGCCATCTCACATGGCACTTTAACTGCCTGGAGATGCTGGCCGTGTTAATAGCATTGAAACACTTTCTCCCAGACCTAAGAAGGCGCCATGTGTTGGTGCACCGACGACACAGCGGCGGTCTCTTAAATCAACCACCAGGGAGGTCTGCGTTCGCGCCCCCTTTACAGGCAGGTGCACCAGATCCTTGTGTGGTCCCAGGGCAAACTCCTCTTGCTGAGAGTAGTTCACATTCCTGGCCATCTCAATATGGGAGCAGACATCCTGTCGAGGCAGGGGCCGAGGCCCGGGGAATGGAGGCTTCACCCCGAGGTGGTGAAGCAGATATAGAGAGTTTTTGGCCAGGCTCAGGTGGACCTGTTTGCGACTCAAGAGACATCGCACTGTCTCCTCTGGTTCTCTCTGACTCATCCAGCTCCTCTCGGACTGGATGCTATGGTACAGACGTGGTCGAGGCTTCGTCTGTACGCCTTTTTCCCCGATCGCTCTGCTCCCGGGAGTTCTGGAGAGGGTGTGCCGGGACGGGGTCCTTCTACTGTTAGTAGCCCCGTTCTGGCTGGTCCGAGTATGGTTCTCTGACCTGATTTCCCTTCTCAACGGCTCTCCATGGGAGATTTCCATTAGGAGGGATCTCCTCTCACAGGCAGAGGGTACTATCTTCACCCCCGCCCGGAGCTGGGGAAGCGTAGGTGTGGCCCCTGGGGGTGGGCACAACTCGCAGCTTCATGTCTCTCAACCGAGGTTGTTGAGATCGTTCTCCAATCCAGAGCTCCCTCTACGAGGAAACTGTATGCCCTGAAGTGAAATCTTGTCACTTCTTGGTGCGGAGACTGCCAGCTTGACCCAGTTTACTGCCCAGTTGGTACAGTGCTGGAGTTCCTGCAGGCCCGTTTCTCTGCAGGGTTGACCCACTCCACCTTGAAAGTCTACGTGTCGGTGGCCAGTCAGTGGGCAGACACCCCCTAGTTACACGTTTCCTCCACGGTGCGCTGAGGCTGAAGCGTTTTCCGACGCAGCGTCTCGTTCCCTCGGGGAACCATGGTTACATTCGTAACCTGGAGACGATCTTAGTGAAGCATCAGGACTGAAGCTCTGGATCAGCTGAGGGAGGGGCTTGCTTTCTTTGCTCATCTCTTGGTCTTGCAGGGCTTTATAATGATATGATTGGGGGTCGCTGAGCTTCAGATGTTTCCAGAATTTAATTGCCCTTTTTTGTATCTTTATGATTAGAGGATATTTGCCTAGTTCTGCCCTGCATGCGTTATTTGTTGTGTGCCGGTGCACGTGTAGTATATTTTTATTATAGAGTTCTGCATGCAGGGTCTCAATCGGATGTTTTTCCCATTTGGTGAAATCTTGATTGGGATTTGTCAGTGGACCCCACACCTCACTGCCATAGAGGGCAATGGGCTCAATTACTGATTCTAATATTTTCAGCCAAATTCTAATAGGGATCTCTATAGGACATTGCCGTTTGATGGCGTAGAAGGCCCTGCGTGCTTTATCTCTCAGTTCATTCACAGCATGATTAAAGTTTCCCGTGGATGTGATTTTCAAACCCAGGTAGTTGTAGTGTGATGTGTGTGTTATCTGCTGAGTGCCTAATGTAAATGTGTGTGGTGTTCCCTGGGATTTGGATCTTTTCTGAAAGATCATAATTTTGGTTTTCTTCAGGTTGACTGTCAGAGCCCAGGTCTGGCAGTATTGCTGTAGCAGGTCCAGATACACTCACTGTCTGTATGTGATAACATTGACTTAGATGTGTGTTCTGTTCTGTTGGATTGTCAGATGTTTGTAATCATCACTTCTATCCAGACGCGTCCAGTGAAATCAGCTCTGTGTCTGACACGCTTTCATTTCCATCCTTGCTGTACGGATCTCTTGTATTGGTATGAAGGAAAGCAGCACAGAGGCACTCATCAGGACATGATGTTTGGAGCGCATTCATGAACGTCCATTCCTCACACAGATATATTCAGCTGCAGCTGTGTTTGCTGTGCATCAATTCACATGTTCGTCACATAAAGAAATGAGTTTCATCACTGTTCACTGTGAGATGCGTTTGTGTTGGTGATGACACCACAAGTATATGATCCAGATATACCTGTATGAACCTGTTCTCCAGTGTTTTCCACACTCTGAATGGATTCTCTGCAGGACACTGATGGCTCGTCTCGGTTGTTTCCGCAGCAGCTCCTCCAGCATTTGCATTATTTATGGGAAGTTCAGAGCCCCGTCAGACTCTCGGGGAGAGTAAACACTTCTTTATATGAACATCCATCTCGGTGTGAGGATCCAGATGATGCAGCGTTTCATTGTGTGAAAACTGATGCACATTTACAGTGCGGTCTGTCAGGAGTCCAGGACCACAAATCTGATGAAAACTGATGCACATTTACTCGCGGTCTGTCAGGAGTCCAGGACCACAAATCAACCACAAATAATGATTTTTAGTTTATTTTATATTTTTATCTTTTTTTATTTTATTTTATCTTTTGTGCATGTATGTGTTTTGTCTTTTTTTTAAATTGTATTATTTATTTTTCTTTTATCTTATTTTATCTTAGTTTGTATTATTATTTTATGAGTTCTGAGTATTATTTTATTGAGCTTTGACTTTCATTTCATTTTGTAAAAAAATTAAAGACGCATTTACGGTGATGCACTTACAGTCTCTCAGCAATACAATAATATATATTTTAAATTATTTAATTTCTGCTCCGGTGGCAGCCATGTTTTTCTGTGTCTGCCCGTCTCTATCATCAGCTTGTGTCCGCTGAGTCTGTATTTGGTCAACGTGCTTCTCAGTTTCTTATCTGACACTGTGTACAGATACTCTGCCGTACTGTACTCTCTCTTTAGGGCCAGATAGCATTGCACTTTACTCTGCTGTTGTGTTTGGGTTTGCCAGTGAGTGATGTAGCTCTGTTTGATCTGTGCAGTAATCTGACTGATTCTGATGCTGTGATGCAGAGCAGCAGTAGATGTTAGTGAAGCATCAGGACTGAAGCTCTGGATCAGCTGAGGGAGGGGCTTGCTTTCTTTGCTCATCTCTTGGTCTTGCAGGGCTTTATAATGATATGATTGGGGGTCACTGAGCTTCAGATGTTTCCAGAATTTAATTGCCCTTTTTTGTATCTTTATGATTAGAGGATATTTGCCTAATTCTGCCCTGCATGCGTTATTTGTTGTGTGCCGGTGCACGTGTAGTATATTTTTACAGAGTTCTGCATGCAGGGTCTCGATCGGATGTTTTTCCCATTTGGTGAAATCTTGATTGGGATTTGTCAGTGGACCCCACACCTCACTGCCATAGAGGGCAATGGGCTCAATTACTGATTCTAATATTTTCAGCCAAATTCTAATAGGGATCTCTATAGGACATTGCCGTTTGATGGCGTAGAAGGCCCTGCGTGCTTTATCTCTCAGTTCATTCACAGCATGATTAAAGTTTCCCGTGGATGTGATTTTCAAACCCAGGTAGTTGTAGTGTGATGTGTGTGTTATCTGCTGAGTGCCTAATGTAAATGTGTGTGGTGTTCCCTGGGATTTGGATCTTTTCTGAAAGATCATAATTTTGGTTTTCTTCAGGTTGACTGTCAGAGCCCAGGTCTGGCAGTATTGCTGTAGCAGGTCCAGATACACTCACTGTCTGTATGTGATAACATTGACTTAGATGTGTGTTCTGTTCTGTTGGATTGTCAGATGTTTGTAATCATCACTTCTATCCAGACGCGTCCAGTGAAATCAGCTCTGTGTCTGACACGCTTTCATTTCCATCCTTGCTGTACGGATCTCTTGTATTGGTATGAAGGAAAGCAGCACAGAGGCACTCATCAGGACATGATGTTTGGAGCGCATTCATGAACGTCCATTCCTCACACAGATATATTCAGCTGCAGCTGTGTTTGCTGTGCATCAATTCACATGTTCGTCACATAAAGAAATGAGTTTCATCACTGTTCACTGTGAGATGCGTTTGTGTTGGTGATGACACCACAAGTATATGATCCAGATATACCTGTATGAACCTGTTCTCCAGTGTTTTCCACACTCTGAATGGATTCTCTGCAGGACACTGATGGCTCGTCTCGGTTGTTTCCGCAGCAGCTCCTCCAGCATTTGCATTATTTATGGGAAGTTCAGAGCCCCGTCAGACTCTCGGGGAGAGTAAACACTTCTTTATATGAACATCCATCTCGGTGTGAGGATCCAGATGATGCAGCGTTTCATTGTGTGAAAACTGATGCACATTTACAGTGCGGTCTGTCAGGAGTCCAGGACCACAAATCTGATGAAAACTGATGCACATTTACTCGCGGTCTGTCAGGAGTCCAGGACCACAAATCAACCACAAATAATGATTTTTAGTTTATTTTATATTTTTATCTTTTTTTATTTTATTTTATCTTTTGTGCATGTATGTGTTTTGTCTTTTTTTTAAATTGTATTATTTATTTTTCTTTTATCTTATTTTATCTTAGTTTGTATTATTATTTTATGAGTTCTGAGTATTATTTTATTGAGCTTTGACTTTCATTTCATTTTGTAAAAAAATTAAAGACGCATTTACGGTGATGCACTTACAGTCTCTCAGCAATACAATAATATATATTTTAAATTATTTAATTTTATATTATTATTATTTATTTAGCATTTTATTTGATTTTTTTTTATTATTTTTTTTTATTGTTTTATAACTCAGTATCGGTCTGTAGACTAAGCTGAGGAATATTTGTATTTTAATTGTTTTGTGTATTTTTATTTTTATATTTTATTTAATTTTTTTATCTTAATTTATTTCTTACTATTTTTATCATATGTATTGCTCTGTTATTTGAGTCTTTTATTTTATCTTTATTGTATTATTATTACCATTACTGTCACAAAGAATGATCTGAGCACATGAATGTGGCAGCTCTGATATGTGTGTGAATTAGAG
>NW_015505629.1:1270280-1285870 GCF_001515645.1 Sinocyclocheilus grahami
CTGTGACGAACCCTTGAGGTCCAGCGCTGATGTTGAAGCAGAATCAGAGGCGCATCGCTCTGTGACGGATCCGTTCCTAAGTGCTCAATGTATTTACATATGATCCAGGCTTATTTGATCTCGCTAATAAAGCTGAGGGGCTCTAAGCGAAGGCCGACGGGGATTGTGGGTAGGGGATTTTGATTAGATCATTTGCAGTCGAGCTGCAGGAGCAATTAAGAGGCTCTGCTACGAGTGACTTCATTAAAGAGAGAGAGAGGAAAGATGGCTGCAGCTAATGAAAGAACGGACAGGTTTGATTTCACTATGAACCAACTCTCACTCGGGATGGTTGATCTCCAGCAGACGTGTGCACATTCTCGCTGTGTTTTTATACATGCATCACGATGAGCTCTGCACGTCCTCACCTTCTCTCTAATGCTGCAGGTGTCTACAAACGAAGCGGCTTTGGTGTGATGCTGTAAATCACAGCGCTCAAGAACATGTGATCGTTTGACCCCACACAGAAAACGTCTTCCTGGAGTTTCTCTGTCTGATGTTCAGCAGGACTGGTTGACGATCCAGTACTCTGATATGGAAATGTTCCTATGCATTTTTAATGAGAACGACAGTGGTTGCTTTTCCACGTTCACCAAGACTCTTTAATGCACTGTAATTATCCAGAAGTAACATTCAACCTCTAAAATGACTCATAAATATGCTTAACTCATGTTTAAAACACATGGTAACCAGAGCTTGCTTGACATTCTAACCTCCAAAACTATGTTTTAAAGCCTTAAGGGTGTTAAATCTGATTTTAAAGGCGTTCTCTCTAACCTCTAATCTTTAACCTTTGACCTTCCAGATTGTAACCTGTTGAATTTGTTTGTTCTTCAAAGGGAGCTTTGATAGTGAACGGCTGGCTATTGCTAGGCAAAGAATCCCGTACCGACTCGGTCGGGTAGTTGACGAGTGGCTACTCGACAAAGGTAATTAAACAGCACCAAACCCCACTAACGAACGGTCTGTCTAATCACGCTAAACACATCTCTGGACGAAGTGCAGGCCCATGGACGCAGCTTTTTACATGCGAAAAGCAAACTGGGATTTAAAAGGAGGAGAAAACAACATTACCAGTGTCTTACTACTCTTAATTCATAGTTTGCACCTAAAGAAGTGCTCATTGTGAAATATGTAGACGAATCAGTTGTGAAGGGCAAACGAACGCTGCGATCCTCAGATCTGTGGATTCGTTCTGTCATCTGACGATGGGACTGCACTTCTCCAGAGTATTAACCTTACCAATAACCCCCACATAACCCTGTCTTAACCTCCCAACAACACGCACAGCTGTTTACTGTTGTGAAACGTCCTATCGAGCAGAAACTGATTCACAAACATCTAAACTGCACAGTTAAAGGGACTCTATTTCAGTGCCTCTGTTTCATCTTTGCTCTCGTCGTTCTGTCTAAATTGATTCCAACTTTAACCCTTTGAGTCCAGGGGGTCCTAACTAGCTGTTTCATTCGAGTTTCCTGGTAATTCACTTCCTGTTTCTGAGGACACACCCACCCTGAGGGCAAAACTTACAGCACAGACGGGCGTTAGAAGTCTCATGTAGTTCTAGCTTCGACTAGCCAACATGTCATGGATGTTTTTTGAATGTTAATGCAAGAATCAGCTTGCAACATAAAAAAGTACAACATGTGGGCAATTTTATACTATTTAAAAATGTCAGCCTGTTGAGGAAACTGACGACGTGTGTCTTATTCACTGCTAAAAGTATTTTTGTCTTGTCTTCCGGGACACAAATATCGAAGCATTTTTAAATCAAGACTACTTGAGATGCAAAATGACAGAAGTCTTGTTTTCTGAGAAACTGTTAAAAATTAACAAATATCTGCCAACTGAGTTAGAAAAGAAACTTTATATAAATGAATCTTTGACTCCATTGCCAGCCGTTTGTTTTTAATTTTGATAAATTTCTCAGAAAAGAAGACTTCTTATCGTCTGCCATCTCCAGTAAACGTATCTTGATTCAAGAATGCTTTAGATGTTTGTACTGAAAAACAAGACAGAAATACTGAGCAAGAACTTCACTTTTTGCAGTGTGAGCAAATGTTTCACGAGTAAAATATAAAAGACGTTTATATAGATGTATAATAAAAAAATTTTTGATCAACATACATTCGTTTGATCAACATTTTTTTTCAAACATACATTTTGTAAAGCAAAGTTCCAGGTTCAATACAAGATCTGAAAATGAGCACAGAGAGTAATTTGACTGAACTCTCAGTCTGTTGAAGTGTTGAGTTGTAGGATGCTGTCAGTATATTTTAACATTATCTCAATCTGTACCATTATCTCACCCCAGTATGTGAGTATATCAGAGTAGTGGACGGTCTGTCAACTCAAAGGGTTAAAGGAGTTAACCAACAGGGAAATGTAAAGGTTAAGCAGAATTTAACCAAGCGTTCTTCTAAACTCTGAGGGCTTCCGCTCTTCTTCTCTTCAGCCGCTAGCATTTAGTTTTCATTGGATTGAAGCCCTCAGTCATAAACCTGTTTCTAAACTCACATAACCGAATGAGCGCAGATCAGATGAAGAATACGGATTATTAGTCAAAGCAGAACCATCTAAACAGAACGCCAAACTAACCCGCACGTAACGCTTGAATGAAATTCAGAGGGTTAAACACTGAACGATTTTTGTGCCTGAATCCGATTCATTGACTAAACGCTCTGCTCGTTCTTCTGTAGCGTTTGGGGAGGGAATACAGTCCCTTTAACGTCTACATGTCTGATGATGTGTTGATTTACTGTGTGAACCGTCATGTGTTTGTCTGTGAATGCAGTTTGGACTATTGAGCGTTCAGTTTGGGTGTAGGGTTTTCAAAAGTCAACATGAACTCAAACTCAGTCATTAATTCCTGCTCTTATTGAGAATGAATCATCAGTGATGTTAGTCTAAAGAAATAAATGTATCCCGATTATCATGTAGGAGAATGTTAAGGCAAGACGCCACAGATAAAACCATTGTTTTTTTGTTTAGTTTTTTTCATTTCACTTTTGAGATTTTAGGCTATTTTCCTTATTTAACTTGAATTCTTTCAGACTAGTGGAAAGAAAACACCCAAATTACACATCTAAGTGCTTATTTCATTAGACTTTATCTATTTGCGTCTGTAGATTTCTGTTACAGTACTAAACTTTATAAGTTTTTCCTCCACTTCAGCAGCACTTACATACACCAAAACTTAGAGTTGTATTCCTCTCTATATCCTGAAGGTTTTTACTGAGGGGTTTGTTGATATATCATTCACATTCGTTTTTATGACATTTTATTCCTAAAAACATGGTGAAAATGTGTTTGTTTTCTGTCGGTTGTCAGTATTTTCTGATTTATGGAGTGATAAAAAGAGAAATCCAGAATCCCCTCTATAAAAACCTCCAACTCTAATATGTCAACAAAACCAAACAAAATTTATGAGCCTGGCTTTAGATTTATGTTCTGGACATTTCTGCAAATTAGGGCATATTTAACGCATTTCAGACATAACAATTTAGAAAACTTGCAATGGAAAGCAGTTATTTTAAAATACTGTGATTAATTAACTGGGGGAAGTATGGTGAAAGCTGTTTTACCCTATTCACATGCTTTAAAAACTAAAAATAAATAAAGTCCTGAAAAAGTATGTCACGTAATGGGAGTGAAATGAGTTGTGAATGAGTTTCATGTTGACTAGAGGCGGTGATGAGGATAGTCCAGACTGCACCGGGTCCGTCACAGCACTCCAGGATTCATGTGGAAAAGGCCAGTGAATGTGTGAGAACGACTCTCTCTCCCTCATCTGACGTTGAGTTAGATCAGACAGAACATTCTCGAGCGGCGATGGTGTCAGTGTTATAAATTCAGGATGGCAGCACCTCCACAGCTCAATGAAGAGGAAAAAAAGGGTTTAACAGCTCAATTCCAGCAGAAGCCGTTCAGAGTCTCGGTTTTTCTCCCTCGTCCTCTCGCTGGCGTTCATCACGCTCTAAACATCCCCTATGACTTTCCATCATTTCCTCTTCTCCTGTATCCGACGCTCCTCCATCTCCCGTTTTTTTTATTGTAGAGCCGACGCCGCTGCGAGAGACACAGTCAGAGATTACAAATAACCGCAGCGTATTGATTTCTTCTGTGTTGTTTATTTCGGTTCCTGAAGAAAGTCCTCACCGGGGAGACGCGAGCGCAGAACACATTTGTTTTACAGCAGAAACGCGCCCGGGCGCCGCTACTAAATCACTGCGTTTGGCTCTGTTTGAACACTTTCTCACTTTTAAATGACTCCAGAGAGAAGGAACACAGGCTTTTCTATTAGAGAGCGCAAAAGCCTCTAGAAAAGCTTGTTGGTTTCCACACAGACTCCTGCAGAAACACGTGAGATTCTCTCCGGACGGTGTGATTCAACCAGATGGATGAAAATAATCACATGCATTTAGACACCAAAATTATGGTGGCTGAAAAATAATAATAATAATAATAATAATAATAATTTCTGGTTTTGGCCAAAATAATTGATCGTTTTGACAAACTGAGTTCTTTTAGTTGATTCGTGAACAGAACTTCACTAAACATTATTTGAAGTGCGCCAAAAGTCTTTATGATTTGTTACTTTTAATATTAAACAAAGGCTCAGCTTATAAATGCTGTCAATTGTCACTGATCATCTCTTCCTCTTTACTACTAGTTATAGCAGCAAATAACATGAACGTACATCAGAAGAATCAGAAGAAATAACTTAAATCAATCATCAATCATGTAATCAATCAATCAGTGATTCAGCTGCAGAAAGACATCAATAAAACAGCGAGAGATCAATAATGTCACGTAACATCACATTTACCTCCGGAAAGACATTCAGTGAACAAACTTGAAAAAAGTCAGCTAGAAAAAATAACTCTAGAGCCGTGGCGAGGCTACACCCTCTTTCAGCTGTAATTTTCCAAATGGATGTAATTTATTAAACAATAATAATAATGAAAAGTCTTATTTCACTATAACTTTAAATATTAAATGTGAGTTTTCATGGTCAATTACAGGCAGTTTCTTCATCTTCCCTAATCCTGTAGGTGCATATCATACGCTTGTCAAAATGATGATTAGTCTTTCTGTTAGTTATGTTAAAGACGTAAGGACATAATAGTAAAATACGCGCGTTTGTGGAGTTGAAACTTCTGAGCCAAGCGCGTTTTAATCATGCGAATTTAATTAGCGAATGTTTGATTCGCTAAACAGATGCGTTCTTTGAGGAAAGAAACACGCAACCTTAGTGCTAGATCCTCTTCTCCTCCACAAACTGCTCTCATTTCTGTGCTCCTCGATCTTTACTCTCCTTTGAACGCGAACTGAGATCATCTGCTGTAATGCTTTACGATAAACTTTCTTTAGATAACATTAACAATGAGCAATATGCATTTGTTACAATATTGATTATATTTGTTAACGTTAGGTAATAAAAATACAGCTGTTCGTTGGTATTTTTGTTAGTTCAGGTACGAATGTTAACAGATGCAACTTTTAATTTTAACAATGTATTAGTAAATATTGAAATTAAAATGAATGTTAATCAATGCTTTCGAAGCAGTATTGTATATTAACCCTTTGTGCTGTATTCACTACACTTTGCCCACCCACTGAAATATTTCCGGCCTCGCCCCTGCTCTAGAGAGGAGAATTATGATGAATATTTGCACACACACAATATTAAATATTTGTAATATTTTATTACATTTCATTATATTTTCACTGAACCTATTCTTCAATATTTAATGTTTGAATAAATCATGCAAACAATTTTTTATTTCAGCTATCATTTAAATGTTTGTATCTCAACATCAAATTAATATATCATTAAAAGTTTATATAAAAACTCTCTTGTGTGCAATTAAAAGGGTTATTTATTTAAATAATTAATTGATTACTAAATAAACGTTAATTTCGGTTTTCAGCTACACTTTCATTTCGGGTTTGGTTAATAAAAACTCTATGGACTCTACCTGGCAACCACCCAGAACTGCATAACGACACAAGAAAAGCCACCATAGCAACAACTTGCATCTGTGTGTTGTTGAGGTAAAAACATCTCACAGCAGCGGCAGTAGCAGACACACGTGAACAGAGGAAACTTTCTTATAGGATCAAACTGCTGGATCACAGGAGATGACCTCACACACACACACACACACACACACATGTCTGAATACTTTCCGTACCCACTGTATATATATATATATATTTCTAATTTTATTTCTCTGGTCTCTGGTGGTGTTTCCCCTGCGGGTCTCTGATCTCCTCAGACTCTCTCTCCTCGATCGTCCGGATACAGAATGACTGATGCTGATCGTCTGAAAGCATCTTCACTCGTCTCTCCAGACGCTTGATGTTTTCACTGCATCTCTGAAGCTCAGATCATGTTTGCGATGAATTCACACTGCTGGATGTTTCCGTTCTTCTGGGATTTCTCAGTCGTGCTCAGATCCGTTATATGACGTCAAACGCAGGCATTGACGGAGATCTCGTCCGATCGCTCACTCACAGAAGAGAGGAGCATTTATGATTTTATTATTCAGGATCTAGAAAGTCAAACACATTCACAGAGGTCGAGGTGTGTGATGGACCCAGTGTGTGTGTGTGCTCTTCATCTCCTCACCAATCCATCATCATCATCAGAGGCAGCATTAAAACCGACAGAATCAAACACCATCAGTCTCACTAACCACTTTCCTTTCCTTTTGGTCCGTCTTTCATCATCAGCTGCTTTATGAATATTTCCCATCATCATCATCATCAATTTATTCATTCTGTCCATCTCTTGTCTCTGAAACCCTCCAAAGGTCATTTCTGCCTGCGTGATGTTTCCATGGAGATGATGATGATGATGATGATGATGATGATGATGATGATGTTGAAGATGGTGTGTGAATGAGAGAGAAACTGCTGATAAACAGCAAATCTCACTCTTGGTAACAAACTGAGTTTAGACTTTAGTTGTGATTTGATATTATATTAGATGATACAAAACCAAATTATATGACATAGTTATATCAAACAATATGATGACATACATAAGTGTTTTTCCTTTTTCTATTTTTAATAGAATTTTTAATAGAATTAATTTTCATTTTCCTTCCGTTCTTTCTTTTTTAGTTTGGTAATTAATTGATTGAGTATTTATTTATTTATGTACTTTTTCTATTTTGATTAATGTATTTGCTTTCTTTTTCTATTTTTATTTTTATTTTTTATTTATCTTTCTATTTTTATTAATTCATCTTTCTTACTTTTTCTATTTTTATTATATGTATATATATATGAAGAGTTCAGATGCAAAAGCCTCTTAAGTGCCGTCTGAAATTTTCATCTAAAATGAGGATTTTTAGCAGGCTCCTCTGTTTAGGTTCAGTAATTTTACTCTAATGGCACTGTATACGTCCTTTTCTATACAATTAAAGTGAATAACTGAACATAAACGTAGGAGCCTGCTAAAAATCCTCATTTTAGATGACAATTTCAGACGGCACTTAGAAGCTTTTGCATCTGAACTCTTCATATATATATACATATATTAGTTTATTTGTTTTGTGTTTTTCATTATATTTGTGGTTTTAATTAAGGTTTTTTTTATTTTTCTTTCTTCTTTTTCATGTTTTTCTCTTTTTTTCCATTTTTATTTGTTTATCATTAACGTATTACAATGGCCAAATGCACAATAATATGAAACAATACAGCAAGATGCAACTCATATCATTGAGTTAGATGGTGTTTAGTCCAGCTGTGGTTTCAGAGCTGATCTGACGTGTTACCGGTCCGGCGGTCTGCCGGCGTTTCTGCGTGTGTTTGAGCATCGCTGATCCAACGCTGATAGTTCTGGTGTGTTTCTCGGGCTCTGCAGGTCGGCAGCTGACGATCTTCAACAGCCAGGCGTTCATTAAGGTGGGCGGCGGTGAGAAGGGCCGTAACTTCCAGGGTCAGATCTCGGGGCTGTACTATAACGGCCTGCAGGTGCTGAAGCTGGCGGCGGAGGGCGACCCGAACGTGCAGGTGCAGGGGAACCTGCGTCTGGTGGGAGATGTGCCCTCCGTCATGAGCACCGACACCACCTCCACCACACCCCTCGCAGACATGTCCACCACCATCATGGAGACCACCACCACCATGGCCACCACCACCACCCGCAAACAACGCTCGCCCACCATGAGAGACAGCGTCACGCAGGTCAGTGTACACTGAGTGAGTGAGTGAGTGAGTGAGTGAGTGAGTGAGTGTGTGTGTGTGTGAGTGAGTGAGTGAGTGAGTGTGTGAGGGAGTGAGTGAGTGAGTGAGTGTGTGAGGGAGTGAGTGAGTGAGTGAGTGTGTGAGGGAGTGAGTGAGTGAGTGAGTGTGTGAGGGAGTGAGTGAGTGAGTGAGTGTGTGAGGGAGTGAGTGAGTGAGTGAGTGTGTGAGGGAGTGAGTGAGTGAGTGAGTGTGTGAGGGAGTGAGTGAGTGAGTGAGTGTGTGAGGGAGTGAGTGAGTGAGTGAGTGTGTGAGGGAGTGAGTGAGTGAGTGAGTGTGTGAGGGAGTGAGTGAGTGAGTGAGTGTGTGAGGGAGTGAGTGAGTGAGTGAGTGTGTGAGGGAGTGAGTGAGTGAGTGAGTGTGTGAGGGAGTGAGTGAGTGAGTGAGTGTGTGAGGGAGTGAGTGAGTGAGTGAGTGTGTGAGGGAGTGAGTGAGTGAGTGAGTGTGTGAGGGAGTGAGTGAGTGAGTGAGTGTGTGAGGGAGTGAGTGAGTGAGTGAGTGTGTGAGGGAGTGAGTGAGTGAGTGAGTGTGTGTGTGTGAGTGTGTGTGTGTGTGTGTGTGCCCCATACTGCAGTAACACACAGTGAGTGTACACACACTTGTGCAAAAGTCAAAAGATACAGTGTGTGAGAAAAACGTTATTTTCTGTTTGATAAGACCTTGTTTTTAATGAATCAGTATTAGTTACTGTGATGATCAACAGCAGAGACTGTAGGGCTGCGTTGATTTGCTGTTTTTGTTTGCAGGCTGCACATTTCGGCCCCAATTTTGTGATTATATCACAATGTAGGCATGTATCAGTATGTCTATGAAATAATAATAATATATTATATTATTGCTATTATGAAATAAAATATTCAATATTTAAGAAATATATTTAAGAAAAATAACATTTTATTTTGCAACCATTTTTATTTTTATTACAAATTTCCTAATAAATTAGTCTTAATTTCCTTATTATCAAATGTTAAAACATTTACAGCTGCACGGCTTGGGGAAAAATCTAAATGTATTTTTTTCTGATAAAAATTGTTTATAATATGATTTTATTTTTTTAATCTAGATTATTTTGTTCTTGTTGCACATAATTTTGTGATTATGTATCAATATGACTATAAAATAATAACTATGATGATGATGATTAATACAAAATAAAACTTTACAAATTGCTAGATAAAACAAAATAAGAAATGTTACTATTTTAATATTTCTCTGTTCAATAATCAAGTAGTTAAGAAAAATAATATAAACATTTTATTTTATATTATTACATTACTAATATTTATGTTAATATTTTATTTTGACAGGAAACTGCAGGAGCCCCAAAAGCTTCTCTTCTTCCCTCTGAAACACGCAGCATATATATTTATTTAATTAAATCACTGCCTTTGGCTTTTATAATTGCACTAAGCCATATCACAGTTTTGGTTTATTGTGATAAATCGCTCAGTCTAGCAGAGAGTTCATTATATTTCACCTGTGTCTTGATGGTGGTTTGATTCACTGACTGTTGTAGATATGCAACAGAATTTGCTTCATTCTGCAGATCTTTAGCCGCTGCGCTCCTCCAGTGGAGTCAGTTTCCAAAGCTTTGTAACAGTATGCACGTGTGGCTTAAATGAAGCTGTCGTGACGTGACAGGCCTACAGTCAGCTCTGTGTTTGCTTACAGTCTCAAAATAACCCTCAGAAATGTCAAACGTACAGCAGTGACCCGCAGCCTTCTGAAATGTTCTCATGAGCCGTGTGACTGTGTACTGGATCCTCTAACTCATCCCGAGCTTCAGAGGAAACACACCAGCGTTTGCCTGCGGTTATTAGCTTTCCTCTTCCTGTACCGAGAGCGCATTCGAATCCAGCTCAATAGCTCACAAACAGGCAGAAGAGACATTCAAACCAGCGGCCCATTAATATCTGAAAAATAAAAGCCTTTTCCACTGGGAATGGTTTCCGCGTCTGTGGCGTTAATGCATTGGCTGGGCAGAGGACGAATTAAACGGATCCGTACGACTGCATTGTCATGTTGGGTTACAGAAACACGTGAAGCTGAAATGTGATTTCCATCCGCGGTGCTCCAAATGTTGTAGTCTCTGATAAATATCACTTTATGAAATAAATAAGTGAAGAAACACTCCAGGCTTCAGTACAATAGTCTGCAGCTTTTCAGAACTAATTAAAAGAAAACAGGATTGTGTCCTGCGGCCGGTTCAGAGTGAGCGAGCGTCAAATAAATCTGCTGAGAATGAGTTCCTCGTCCAGTTCACAGTGAAACGACTGATCAGTGAACTACTCATTCTGTTCAGACACTTATATATATATATATACAGTGGGTACGGAAAGTATTCAGACCCCCTTAAATTTTTCACTCTTTGTTATATTGCAGCCATTTGCTAAAATCATTTAAGTTAATTTTTTTTCCTCATTAATGTACACACAGCATATATAAAATCTTTTTTTTTCTTCTTTTTTTTCTCATAATAATAGCATTTTGGAAGAGTTTTTATTCCTAGTTGTTTGAATAACAGTCACAGCTGACTGTGTGTTTTCCTCAGAGAGACTCATTTTCTCAATACGCTCAGATGCTTAAATGAACTTGGCATGTCGTGAGAAACAGATGAGAATGATTTCAGATGCTGTGTCTGGCAGCTTTGGCTCAGAGATGATGGTCTCCAGTGTACTGTGTTATACAGCGCTTTATACAATACAGATTGTGTCAAAGCAGCTTTACAGAGTCAAACAGGAAAAACGTGTGCTGGTAATGCAAGAGGACAATAGAAAACAGTCAGTTTATCAGTTAAAGTTGTTGATTCAGGGATGTCATCGTCCAGCTCAGTTCAGTTCTCCTCCAATAGTGTTTGTGCAATCAAGTCTACAATTTTGCCAGAAACTAAGCATCCCCAACTAAGCAAGCCAAAGGCGACAGCGGCAATGAACCAAAACTCCATTGGTGACAGAAATGGAGAAAAAGCCTTGGGAGAAACCAGGCTCAGTCAGGGGGCCAGTTCTCCTCTGACCAGACCAAACCAGCATGATGTGGGTTAATTCCAGGCTGCAGCACAGGTCAGATTGAGCAGAGGAATCGTCTGATTTCTGTGGTCTTGTGTCGATGGTTGTCGAGGTGACGAGGTCTTCGCAGGGGATCTGTCTTGTCCCTTGACATGGTCTCCGCTGACATCCAGGGCTGTGTTCAGATATGACAGTATATTTACACATGGACACCTAAATAAATGGACTGAAAACAGTGATTCTCAGAGCTTCAGTCAGCGTGTGTGTGAGGGATCATCATATGACAGCTGTCTGTGTGAATGTGGATGGTGTTTGATGTATTCTTACGAACTGATGAATTGTTTTGAAGAAGGACACTGTACTGACTCTCTGTGTATCTGTCTGTCTGTCTGTCTGTCTGCAGAATACTGACGATCTGTTAGTAGCGTCAGCAGAATGTCCGAGTGATGATGAAGATCTCGAGGAGTGTGAGCCTGGAAACGGTGAGTCAGTCTTACTGTCTATGTGTGTTTTTACGTGCTGTAAACCACACACACACTCACAAAATCCCATCCCATGTGCAGCTGTGATTGGACAAAATATGCCTCAATTCAAGTTGACAGTCACAGATTGAACCTAAATTAAGTTATTGATGAATGTCTATTGTACCATAAAATATGTATTTGATCATTTTCAGCTCTGATAGTAGTGTTCAATGTTTCTGTCTGATGAATGCATATAAATTAAGGAAACTAAGTGAGATGATTTACTTGAATTCCCATCATGCCGTTGTTAAACTCAAACTCCTTTCAATGTATATTCTGACAATGAGTTGTACTATCTTACACAGTTTGCGTCTGAAGTAAGTGTGTGTAGTGTTAGGGACAGGGCTGGACTGGTAATCGGGCATACTGGGCATTTTCCCGGTGGGCCGATGCACTTAAGGGGCCGACAGAATGTTGTTGTTGTTTTTTTGCCAAGGACCATCACACAGGGACAGCGAGCAGCCAGTGGCCCATTGGACTGTCTCCTGTGTTGACAGCGTAAACCACCCAATCACAATGCTCCGCCTATATAAAGATCGCTTCACTCCAACGTCTTCCTCGTCGGCTTCTCCAGGTTTTCACAGCAGCTTTATCAGGAACAGGCTTGCTCTGCGGTGAGTGATGCGGGCCAAAGAGCCAGAGAGGAGGAGGAGAAGAGAGTAGTTCAATCTGTAAAGTGCTTGATAGGGACTCGCAGCGGAGGCAGGCATCTAAACTATCCTAATGTGTGCGCGCCATGAGTGTAGAATACGAAAACACTTTTTAATAAAACGTTAATTCCTCCCCCGTGGTTTTTTTGGCCAAGTCAAGCCAAGTGTGTTCATAGAGGTTTCCGTGAGCCAATGCGAATAATTCTAGATTTAAATGAAAAAAGACACGATATTGTCAGACCTGACGTTTTATTCTTATCCAGAACAACTAGATGCAATGATACATACATACACTACCAGTTAAAACATTTTGAACAGTAAGATCTTTAATGTGTTTTAAAGAAGTCTCTTCTGCTCACCAAGCCTGCATTTATTTGATCCAACGTACAGCAAAAGCAGTAATATTGTGAAATCATATTACAGTGTAAAACAGCTGTGTTCTCTGTGAATCTCTGTTAAACTGTAATGTATTTCTGTGATGCGCAGCTGTATTTTCAGCATCATTCCTCCAGTCTTCAGTGTCACATGATCTTCAGAAATCAGTATAATATGCTGATCTGCTGCTCGAGAAACATTTCTGATTATTATTATTGGGGGGGTAAAGAAATTATAGAAATTAATAATTTTAGCAAGGATGCTTTAAATTGATCAGAAATGATGATAAAGACATTTATAATGTTACAAAATATTTCTATTTCAGATAAATGCTGTTCTTCTGAAATTTTTATTCATCAAAGAAACCTGAAAATTTTTTACTCAACTGTTTTCAACATTGATAATAATCAGAAATGTTTCTCGAGCAGCAGATCAGCATATTATACTGATTTCTGAAGATCATGTGACACTGAAGACTGGAGGAATGATGCTGAAAATACAGCTGCGCATCACAGAAATACATTACAGTTTAACAGATATTTACATAGAAAACAGTTATTTTAAATAGTAAAAATATTTCACAATATTACTGTTTTTGCTGTATTTTGGATCAAATAAATGCAGGCTTGGTGAGCAGAAGAGAATTCTTTAAAAAACATTAAAGATCTTACTGTTCAAAAACGTTTGACTGGTAGTGTATATCATATATATATAGTGGTGGTGGGCCGACTGGGATTTTTTGTCCCAGTCCAGCCCTGGTTAGGGATGTTAGCTGATTGTGAATGGATCTGTTGTCTCTGTCTGTATAAAACGTGACGTGACATGTGGCCAAATATGGTGACCCATACTTGGAATCAGTGCTCTGCATGTAACCCATCCAAAGTGCACACACACAGCAGTGAATACACACACAGCGTGAACACACACCCGGAGCAGTGGACAGCCATTTATGCTGCGGTGCCCGGGGAGCAGTTGGGGGTTCAGTCCCTTGCTCAAGGGCATCTCAGTCATGGTACTGAAGGTGGGAGAGAGCACTGTATATTCACTCCCCCCACCTACAATCCCTGCCGGTTCGAGACTCGAACCCGCAACCTTTGGGTTACGAGTCCGACTCGCTAACCATTAGGCCACGACTTCCCACATTTGGGCTGATGTCTTCTATCAGCTAATATTGATGAGGTTTAGCCATGTACTGGAGCAGTTATTGAGATAACGAGGTGGTTTTATCATCAGGTCAGTGTGTTTGTGGTCAGATCTCATGACACATCTGTCTGTCTGTCTGTCTCTATCTATCTATCTGTCTATCTATGTATCTATCTGTCTTCAGTCTGACTCTATCTATCTATCTATCTATCTATCTATCTATCTATCTATCTATCTATCTATCTATCTATCTATCTATTTATCCACACTAGCAACGTCATAGTTGCCAGAATTCAGCTATCCACTGCCTAGCAACCATTTATAACACCTTAGCAACAGGCCAGCATGTGCCTAGCAACCACCAAGAATGCTTCAGGAACTGCTTAGCAACCACTCAGAACACCCTGGCAACCTCCAGGGCACACCATAGCAACCATCTGAGGGTGGGCAGCAGTTCATCTGTGTTTTTGAGAGCAAATATTTCTGTTGCACACTGGAGCAGACAAAAGGACAAAGAGGGCAAACAAACTGTGTGACTCACCGTCAAATGCAAGACAACAAAATTAACGAAAACAAGAAAGATGAAGGTACAAATCAAAAACACAGAGAGATAAAGAGAGAGAGAGAGAAAGAGAGAGAGGGAGTCTCTGACTGGCATTGGAATGTTCCTCACGTTAGCTGGTATCGTGGGAGAGACGGACAAGGCACAGACGAGGCAGAGAGAGGGACGGATGGATGGACGGACGGATGGAAATCTCCGCATTGCGTTTCTGCTCCAGGGTCCCAAAGAAACGTCTCATGAATGTCCCTCACCTCCGCTGATCCCGATGGGCTAATTAATCTCTGCCCTCGTTAGATGCTCCTAATTACATTATTCACTGGACTCTGCCGACCATTCTCTAGTTTATAATGAGCTGAAACTGCAATCGCACAACAGTCTGACTGTTACACACAAACGCACAACAGTCTGACCCACAAACGCACAACAGTCTGACCGTTACACACAAACACACAACAGTCTAACCATTACACACAAAAGCACAACAGTCTGACCATTACACACAAATGCACAACAGTCTGACCTTTACACAATAGCACAACAGTCTGACCATTACACACAAACGCACAATAGTCTGACCATTACACAAAAACGCACACAACAGTGTGACGTTACACAATCGCACAATAGTCTGACCATTACACAAAAACGCACACAACAGTGTGACGTTACACAATCGCACAACAGTCTGACCATTACACAAAAACGTACAACAGTGTGATGTTACACAATCGCACAACAGTCTGACCATTACACACAAACGCACAACAGTCTGAGCGTTACACACAAACGCACGACAGTCTGAGCGTTACACACAAACGCACGACAGTCTGACTGTTACACACAAATGCACAACAGTCTGAGCGTTACACACAAACGCACAACAGTCTGACTGTTACACACAAACGCACAACAGTCTGACCGTTACACACAAACACACAACAGTCTGACCATTACACACAAACGCACAACAGTCTGACCGTTACACACAAACACACAACAGTCTGACCATTACACACAAACGCACAACAGTCTGACC
>NW_015505629.1:1286766-1287166 GCF_001515645.1 Sinocyclocheilus grahami
CACAACAGTCTGACCGTTACACACAAATGCACAACAGTCTGAGGGTTACACACAAACGCACAACAGTCTGACCATTACACAATAGCACAACAGTCTGACTGTTACACACAAATGCACAACAGTCTGACCGTTACAGACAAATGCACAACAGTCTAACTGTTACACACAATAGCACAACAGTCTGACTGTTACACACAAACGCACAACAGTCTGACTGTTACACACAAACGCACAACAGTCTGAGCGTTACACACAAACGCACAACAGTCTGAGCGTTACACACAAATGCACAACAGTCTGAGGGTTACACACAAACTCACAACAGTCTGACCATTACACAATAGCACAACAGTCTGACCGTTACACACAAATGCACAACAGTCTGACCGTTACACACAAA
>NW_015505629.1:1287904-1288886 GCF_001515645.1 Sinocyclocheilus grahami
CTGTTACACACAAATGCACAACAGTCTGACTTTACACAATCGCACAACAGTCTAACTGTTACACACAAACACACAACAGTCTGACCATTACACACAAACACACAACAGTCTGATCATTACACACAAATGCACAACAGTCTGACTGTTACACACAACTGTCTGAACATTACACACAAACGCACAACAGTCTGTTACGCACAAATGCACAACAGTCTGACTGTTACACACAAATGCACAACAGTCTGACCATTACACAATAGAACAACAGTCTGACCATTACACACAATCGCACAACAGTCTGACCGTTACACACAAACACACAACAGTCTGACCGTTACACACAAATGCACAACAGTCTGAGGGTTACACACAAACGCACAACAGTCTGACCATTACACACAAACGCACAACAGTCTGACCATTACACACAACTGTCAAATCATTACACACAACAGTCTGACTGTTACAAACAACTATCTGATCATTACACACAAACGCACAACAGTCTAACTGTTACACACAAATGCACAACAGTCTAACTGTTACACACAATAGCACAACAGTCTGACTGTTACACACAAATGCACAACAGTCTGACCGTTACAGACAAATGCACAACAGTCTAACTGTTACACACAATAGCACAACAGTCTGACTGTTACACACAAATGCACAACAGTCTGACCGTTACACACAAACGCACAACAGTCTGACCATTACACACAAACGCACAACAGGCTGACCGTTTCACACAACAGTCTGACCATTACACAAAAATGTACAACAGTGTGATGTTACACAATCGCACAACAGTCTAACTGTTACACACAAATGCACAACAGTCTGACCGCTACACACAAATGCACAACAGTCTGACCGTTACACACAAACGCACAACAGTCTGACTGTTACACACAAACGCACAACAGTCTGAGCGTTACACACAAACGCACAACAGTCTGAGCGTTACACACAAACGCAC
>NW_015505629.1:1290059-1295886 GCF_001515645.1 Sinocyclocheilus grahami
CATTACACACAAACGCACAACAGTCTAACTGTTACACACAAACACACAACAGTCTGACCGTTACACACAAATGCACAACAGTCTGAGGGTTACACACAAACGCACAACAGTCTGACCATTACACACAAACGCACAACAGGCTGACCGTTTCACACAACAGTCTGACCATTACACAAAAATGTACAACAGTGTGATGTTACACAATCGCACAACAGTCTAACTGTTACACACAAATGCACAACAGTATGACCGCTACACAATAGCACAATAGTCTGACCATTACACACAAGCACACAACAGTCTGACCATTACACAAAAACGCACACAACAGTGTGACATTACACAATCGCACAATAGTCTGACCATTACACACAAACGCACAACAGGCTGACCGTTTCACACAACAGTCTGACCATCACACAAAAACGTACAACAGTGTGATGTTACACAATCGCACAACAGTCTAACTGTTACACACAAATGCACAACAGTCTGTCCGCTACACAATAGCACAATAGTCTGACCATTACACACAAGCACACAACAGTCTGACCATTACACACAAATGCAAAACAGTCTGACCATTACACACAAACACACAACAGTCTGACCATTACACAAAAACGCACACAACAGTGTGACGTTACACAATCGCACAATAGTCTGACCATTACACACAAACGCACAACAGTCTGTTACACACAAATGCACAACAGTCTGTCCGCTACACAATAGCACAATAGTCTGACCATTACACACAAACGCACAACAGTCTGTTACACACAAATGCACAACAGTCTGACTTTACACAATCGCACAATAGTCTAACTGTTACACACAAACACACAACAGTCTGACCATTACACAAAAACGCACACAACAGTGTGACGTTACACAATCGCACAATAGTCTGACCATTACACACAAACGCACAACAGTCTGTTACACACAAATGCACAACAGTCTGACTTTACACAATCGCACAATAGTCTAACTGTTACACACAAACACACAACAGTCTGACCATTACACAAAAACGCACACAACAGTGTGACGTTACACAATCGCACAATAGTCTGACCATTACACACAAACGCACAACAGTCTGTTACACACAAATGCACAACAGTCTGACTTTACACAATCGCACAATAGTCTAACTGTTACACACAAACACACAACAGTCTGACCATTACACAAAAACGCACACAACAGTGTGACGTTACACAATCGCACAATAGTCTGACCATTACACACAAACGCACAACAGTCTGTTACACACAAATGCACAACAGTCTGACTTTACACAATCGCACAATAGTCTAACTGTTACACACAAACACACAACAGTCTGACCATTACACTCAAACACACAACAGTCTGATCATTACACACAAATGCACAACAGTCTGACTGTTACACACAACTGTCTGATCATTACACACAAACGCACAACAGTCTGTTACACACAAATGCACAACAGTCTGACTTTACACAATCGCACAATAGTCTAACTGTTACACACAAACACACAACAGTCTGACCATTACACTCAAACACACAACAGTCTGATCATTACACACAAATGCACAACAGTCTGACCTTTACACAATAGCACAACAGTCTGACCATTACACACAAACGCACAACAGTCTGACCATTACACACAACAGACACAACAGTCTGACTATTACACACAAATGCACAACAGTCTGACCTTTACACAATAGCACAACAGTCTGACCATTACACACAAACGCACAACAGTCTGACCATTACACACAACAGACACAACAGTCTGACTATTACACACAAATGCACAACAGTCTGACCTTTACACAATAGCACAACAGTCTGACCATTACACACAAACGCACAACAGTCTGACCATTACACACAACAGACACAACAGTCTGACTATTACACACAAATGCACAACAGTCTGACCTTTACACAATAGCACAACAGTCTGACCATTACACACAAACGCACAACATTCTGACTGTTACACACAACAGTCTGACCATTACACACAAACACACAACAGTCTGATCATTACAGATAAACGCACAACAGTCTGACTCTTAAACACAAACGCACAACAGTCTGACCATTACACACAAAAGACACAACAGTCTGACTATTACACACAAATGCACAACAGTCTGACCGTTACACAAACGCACAACAGTCTGACCATTACACAATAGAACAACAGTCTGACTATTACACACAAATGCACAACAGTCTGACCGTTACACAAACGCACAACAGTCTGACCATTACACAATAGAACAACAGTCTGACTATTACACACAAATGCACAACAGTCTGACCGTTACACAAACGCACAACAGTCTGACCATTACACAATAGAACAACAGTCTGACTATTACACACAAATGCACAACAGTCTGACCGTTACACAAACGCACAACAGTCTGACCATTACACAATAGAACAACAGTCTGACTATTACACACAAATGCACAACAGTCTGACCGTTACACAAACGCACAACAGTCTGACCATTACACAATAGAACAACAGTCTGACTATTACACACAAATGCACAACAGTCTGACCGTTACACAAACGCACAACAGTCTGACCATTACACAATAGAACAACAGTCTGACTATTACACACAAATGCACAACAGTCTGACCGTTACACAAACGCACAACAGTCTGACCATTACACAATAGAACAACAGTCTGACTATTACACACAAATGCACAACAGTCTGACCGTTACACAAACGCACAACAGTCTGACCATTACACAATAGAACAACAGTCTGACTATTACACACAAATGCACAACAGTCTGACCGTTACACAAACGCACAACAGTCTGACCATTACACAATAGAACAACAGTCTGACTATTACACACAAATGCACAACAGTCTGACCGTTACACAAACGCACAACAGTCTGACCATTACACAATAGAACAACAGTCTGACTATTACACACAAATGCACAACAGTCTGACCGTTACACAATCACACAACAGTCTGACCATTACACAATAGAACAACAGTCTGACTATTACACACAAATGCACAACAGTCTGACCGTTACACAAACGCACAACAGTCTGACCATTATACAAAAAAACAACTGACTGACCATTACACAAAATTGTACAACAGTGTGACGTTACACAAAAACACACAACAGTGTGACCGTTACACAAAAACTCACAACAGTGTGACCATTACACACAAACGCACAACAGTCTGACCATTACACACAAACACACAACAGTCTAACCATTACACACAAATGCACAACAGTCTGGTCGTTACACGCAATCACACAACAGTCTGACCTTTACACAATAGCACAACAGTCTGACCATTACACAATCGCACAACAGTCTGCACAACAGTCTGATCGTTACACAATCGCACAACAGTCTGCACAACAGTCTGATCGTTACACAATCGCACAACAGTCTGCACAACAGTCTGATCGTTACACAATCGCACAACAGTCTGCACAACAGTCTGATCGTTACACAATCGCACAACAGTCTGCACAACAGTCTGATCGTTACACAATCGCACAACAGTCTGCACAACAGTCTGATCGTTACACAATCGCACAACAGTCTGCACAACAGTCTGATCGTTACACAATCGCACAACAGTCTGCACAACAGTCTGATCGTTACACAATCGCACAACAGTCTGCACAACAGTCTGATCGTTACACAATCGCACAACAGTCTGCACAACAGTCTGATCGTTACACAATCGCACAACAGTCTGCACAACAGTCTGATCGTTACACAATCGCACAACAGTCTGCACAACAGTCTGATCGTTACACAATCGCACAACAGTCTGCACAACAGTCTGATCGTTACACAATCGCACAACAGTCTGCACAACAGTCTGATCGTTACACAATCGCACAACAGTCTGCACAACAGTCTGATCGTTACACAATCGCACAACAGTCTGCACAACAGTCTGATCGTTACACAATCGCACAACAGTCTGCACAACAGTCTGATCGTTACACAATCGCACAACAGTCTGCACAACAGTCTGATCGTTACACAATCGCACAACAGTCTGCACAACAGTCTGATCGTTACACAATCGCACAACAGTCTGCACAACAGTCTGATCGTTACACAATCGCACAACAGTCTGCACAACAGTCTGATCGTTACACAATCGCACAACAGTCTGCACAACAGTCTGATCGTTACACAATCGCACAACAGTCTGCACAACAGTCTGATCGTTACACAATCGCACAACAGTCTGCACAACAGTCTGATCGTTACACAATCGCACAACAGTCTGCACAACAGTCTGATCGTTACACAATCGCACAACAGTCTGCACAACAGTCTGATCGTTACACAATCGCACAACAGTCTGCACAACAGTCTGATCGTTACACAATCGCACAACAGTCTGCACAACAGTCTGATCGTTACACAATCGCACAACAGTCTGCACAACAGTCTGATCGTTACACAATCGCACAACAGTCTGCACAACAGTCTGATCGTTACACAATCGCACAACAGTCTGCACAACAGTCTGATCGTTACACAATCGCACAACAGTCTGCACAACAGTCTGATCGTTACACAATCGCACAACAGTCTGCACAACAGTCTGATCGTTACACAATCGCACAACAGTCTGCACAACAGTCTGATCGTTACACAATCGCACAACAGTCTGCACAACAGTCTGATCGTTACACAATCGCACAACAGTCTGCACAACAGTCTGATCGTTACACAATCGCACAACAGTCTGCACAACAGTCTGATCGTTACACAATCGCACAACAGTCTGCACAACAGTCTGATCGTTACACAATCGCACAACAGTCTGCACAACAGTCTGATCGTTACACAATCGCACAACAGTCTGCACAACAGTCTGATCGTTACACAATCGCACAACAGTCTGCACAACAGTCTGATCGTTACACAATCGCACAACAGTCTGCACAACAGTCTGATCGTTACACAATCGCACAACAGTCTGCACAACAGTCTGATCGTTACACAATCGCACAACAGTCTGCACAACAGTCTGATCGTTACACAATCGCACAACAGTCTGCACAACAGTCTGATCGTTACACAATCGCACAACAGTCTGCACAACAGTCTGATCGTTACACAATCGCACAACAGTCTGCACAACAGTCTGATCGTTACACAATCGCACAACAGTCTGCACAACAGTCTGATCGTTACACAATCGCACAACAGTCTGCACAACAGTCTGATCGTTACACAATCGCACAACAGTCTGTCTGTTACACACAAATGCACAACAGTCTGAGCTTTACACAATAGCACAACAGTCTGGCCGTTACACACAAACGCACACCAGTCTGACCATTACACACAAACGCACAACAGTCTGACCATTACACAATGCACAACAGTCTGCCTGTTACACACAAATGCACAACAGTCTGAGCTTTACACAATAGCACAACAGTCTGACCATTACACACAAACGCACAACAGTCTGACCGTTACACAATCGCACAACAGTCTGACCATTACACACAAACCCACAAAGGTCTGACCATTACAAACAACAGTCTGCCCGTTACACAATCGCACAACAGTCTGTCTGTTACACACAAATGCACAACAGTCTGATCGTCACACGCAATCGCACAACAGTCTGACCATTACACACAAACCCACAAAGGTCTGACCATTACAAACAACAGTCTGACCGTTACACAATCGCACAACAGTCTGTCTGTTACACACAAATACACAACAGTCTGATCGTCACACGCAATCGCACAACAGTCTGACC
>NW_015505629.1:1297141-1299812 GCF_001515645.1 Sinocyclocheilus grahami
CGCACAACAGTCTGACCATTACACACAAATGCACAACAGTCTGACTGTTACACACAATTGTCTGATCATTACACACAAACGCACAACAGTCTGACTGTTACACTTAAATGTACAACAGTCTGACCATTACACAAACGCACAACAGTCTGACTATTACACAAACGCACAACAGTCTGACTATTACACAAACGCACAACAGTCTGACTATTACACAAACGCACAACAGTCTGACTATTACACAAACGCACAACAGTCTGACTATTACACAAACGCACAACAGTCTGACTATTACACAAACGCACAACAGTCTGACTATTACACAAACGCACAACAGTCTGACTATTACACAAACGCACAACAGTCTGACTATTACACAAACGCACAACAGTCTGACTATTACACAAACGCACAACAGTCTGACTATTACACAAACGCACAACAGTCTGACTATTACACAAACGCACAACAGTCTGACTATTACACAAACGCACAACAGTCTGACTATTACACAAACGCACAACAGTCTGACTATTACACAAACGCACAACAGTCTGACTATTACACAAACGCACAACAGTCTGACTATTACACAAACGCACAACAGTCTGACTATTACACAAACGCACAACAGTCTGACTATTACACAAACGCACAACAGTCTGACTATTACACAAACGCACAACAGTCTGACTATTACACAAACGCACAACAGTCTGACTATTACACAAACGCACAACAGTCTGACTATTACACAAACGCACAACAGTCTGACTATTACACAAACGCACAACAGTCTGACTATTACACAAACGCACAACAGTCTGACTATTACACAAACGCACAACAGTCTGACTATTACACAAACGCACAACAGTCTGACTATTACACAAACGCACAACAGTCTGACTATTACACAAACGCACAACAGTCTGACTATTACACAAACGCACAACAGTCTGACTATTACACAAACGCACAACAGTCTGACTATTACACAAACGCACAACAGTCTGACTATTACACAAACGCACAACAGTCTGACTATTACACAAACGCACAACAGTCTGACTATTACACAAACGCACAACAGTCTGACTATTACACAAACGCACAACAGTCTGACTATTACACAAACGCACAACAGTCTGACTATTACACAAACGCACAACAGTCTGACTATTACACAAACGCACAACAGTCTGACTATTACACAAACGCACAACAGTCTGACTATTACACAAACGCACAACAGTCTGACTATTACACAAACGCACAACAGTCTGACTATTACACAAACGCACAACAGTCTGACTATTACACAAACGCACAACAGTCTGACTATTACACAAACGCACAACAGTCTGACTATTACACAAACGCACAACAGTCTGACTATTACACAAACGCACAACAGTCTGACTATTACACAAACGCACAACAGTCTGACTATTACACAAACGCACAACAGTCTGACTATTACACAAACGCACAACAGTCTGACTATTACACAAACGCACAACAGTCTGACTATTACACAAACGCACAACAGTCTGACTATTACACAAACGCACAACAGTCTGACTATTACACAAACGCACAACAGTCTGACTATTACACAAACGCACAACAGTCTGACTATTACACAAACGCACAACAGTCTGACTATTACACAAACGCACAACAGTCTGACTATTACACAAACGCACAACAGTCTGACTATTACACAAACGCACAACAGTCTGACTATTACACAAACGCACAACAGTCTGACTATTACACAAACGCACAACAGTCTGACTATTACACAAACGCACAACAGTCTG
Source organism: Sinocyclocheilus grahami (assembly GCF_001515645.1). Taxonomy (NCBI): domain Eukaryota; kingdom Metazoa; phylum Chordata; class Actinopteri; order Cypriniformes; family Cyprinidae; genus Sinocyclocheilus; species Sinocyclocheilus grahami. Next base: position 1,298,965 of record NW_015505629.1, read on the forward strand.
ACTATTACACAAACGCACAACAGTCTGACTATTACACAAACGCACAACAGTCTGACTATTACACAAACGCACAACAGTCTGACTATTACACAAACGCACAACAGTCTGACTATTACACAAACGCACAACAGTCTGACTATTACACAAACGCACAACAGTCTGACTATTACACAAACGCACAACAGTCTGACTATTACACAAACGCACAACAGTCTGACTATTACACAAACGCACAACAGTCTGACTATTACACAAACGCACAACAGTCTGACTATTACACAAACGCACAACAGTCTGACTATTACACAAACGCACAACAGTCTGACTATTACACAAACGCACAACAGTCTGACTATTACACAAACGCACAACAGTCTGACTATTACACAAACGCACAACAGTCTGACTATTACACAAACGCACAACAGTCTGACTATTACACAAACGCACAACAGTCTGACTATTACACAAACGCACAACAGTCTGACTATTACACAAACGCACAACAGTCTGACTATTACACAAACGCACAACAGTCTGACTATTACACAAACGCACAACAGTCTGACTATTACACAAACGCACAACAGTCTGACTATTACACAAACGCACAACAGTCTGACTATTACACAAACGCACAACAGTCTGACTATTACACAAACGCACAACAGTCTGACTATTACACAAACGCACAACAGTCTGATCGTCACACGCAATCGCACAACAGTCTGACCGTTACACACCAATGCACAACAGTCTGACCATTACACAAACGCACAACAGTCTGACCGTTACACAATCGCACAACAGTCTGTCTGTTACACACAAATGCACAACAGTCTGATCGT
>NW_015505629.1:1300313-1323612 GCF_001515645.1 Sinocyclocheilus grahami
GTTACACACAAACGCACACAAGATTCTGAGCTTCACACAATCGCACAACAGTCTGAGCGTTACACAATCGCACAACAGTCTGACCATTACACACAAACACACAACAGTCTGACCGTTACACAATCGCACAACAGTCTGTCTGTTACACACAAATGCACAACAGTCTGATTGTTACACAATCACACAACACTCTGTCTGTTACACACAAATGCACAACAGTCTGATCGTCACACGCAATCGCACAACAGTCTGACCGTTACACACAAATGCACAACAGTCTGACCGATACACAATCACACAACAGTCTGACCATTACACACAATCGCACAACAGTCTGCCCATTACACAATTGCACAACAGTCTGTCTGTTACACACAAATGCCCAATAGTCTGACCTTTACACACAAACGCACAACAGTCTGACCGTTACACACAAACGCACAACAGTCTGACCGTTACACAATCGCACAATAGTCTGTCTGTTACACACAAACGCACAACAGTCTGACTGTTACACAATCGCACAACAGTCTGACCGTTACACACAAACGCACTACAGTCTGACCTTTTCACAATCGCACAACAGTCTGTCTGTTACACACAAAAGCACAACAGTCTGACCATTACACACAAACGCACAACAGTCTGACCGTTACACACAAACGCACAACAGTCTGACTGTTACACAATCGCACAACAGTCTGACCGTTACACACAAACGCACAACAGTCTGACTGTTACACAATCGCACAACAGTCTAACCGTTACACACAAATGCACAACAGTCTGATCGTCACACGCAATCGCACAACAGTCTGACCGTTACACACAAACGCACAACAGTCTGACTGTTACACAATCGCACAACAGTCTAACCGTTACACACAAATGCACAACAGTCTGATCGTCACACGCAATCGCACAACAGTCTGACGTTACACACAAATGCACAACAGTCTGACCGTTACACTATCGCACAACAGTCTGACTATTACACAAATGCACAACAGTCTGATCGTTACACAATCGCACAACAGTCTAACTGTTACACAATAGCACAACAGTCTGACCATTACACACAAACGCACAACAGTCTGACCGTTACACAATCGCACAACAGTCTGACCGTTACACACAAACGCACAACAGTCTGACCGTTACACAATCGCACAACAGTCTGACCGTTACACACAAACGCACAACAGTCTGACCGTTACACAATCGCACAACAGTCTGACCGTTACACACAAACGCACAACAGTCTGACCGTTACACAATCGCACAACAGTCTGACCGTTACACACAAACGCACAACAGTCTGACCGTTACACAATCGCACAACAGTCTGACCGTTACACACAAACGCACAACAGTCTGACCGTTACACAATCGCACAACAGTCTGACTATTACACAAACGCAGAACAGTCTGACCGTCACACAATCGCACAACAGTCTGTCTGTTACACGCAAAGTGCTCTAACTTAGTGATTGTTATCGGGATGTGAAGAGAACCAGCATAACAACCAGCAATATCTAAGAACAAGAGGCAGGTTTTGATTTATAGCTTTATAAGTTGGTTTCATTGGCTTTATAGAAACAATAAAGCAGCTCTGTGTCTTTTTGTATATAATCAAGATAATCTTAATTTATTAGTTGCAGAATTAAGTCTAACAAAACAAACATGAATATTTCAGCACGCTGCATATGAAATGTGTGGTAAGGTTTGATGTGAAGCGAGTACATTTGTAGAGGTTAATCTCAGTCTCTCTGAGAGTCTGGGCTTCTAGTGTCTTCTGTCGTTAATTATTAAGCGTCGGGTCGGCCTCACCCCCGCCATCTCTCTAGTGTTCAGCTTCAAAATCAAATTAGCTAAGAAAGAGACCACTCCAATCTCATCCTTCCCTATGGCCCGACTGCCCGCGGCAATAAACAGTCAGATTTTCAGCTTTCATTACTGCGTGTGGATTTAAACAGGCTCCTGAATGTCCCAAATGAGCCGCAACTTTTCTGGACATAGCAGTTTCTTTCATTGTACTGATCGCAGTGCTGCTCGTCTAGTCATGAATGTGATCCAGTAGATCATCCGTTCGACTCTCAGGGTTGTGCTCCAGAACTCGAGTAACATTGACTGTAAAATTGGGGTAATGTGATCATATTTTCTTGACCTGGTAAGGACTCTAGCCGCTGCATTTTTGACTATCTGTAGCTTGTTTATTGAAGATGCAGGACAACCACGTAGCAGTGCATTACAGTAGTCCAGTCTAGAGGTCATGAATGCATGAACTAGCTTTTCTGCATCAGAAACAGGTATCATGTTTCGTAACTTGGCAATGTTTCTAAGATGGAAGAATGCTGTTTTTGTAACATGGGAAATATGATTTTCAAAAGACAAGTTGCTTTCTAATATAACACCCAGATTTTTGACTGTAGAGGAGGTAACCGTGCATCCGTCTAGTTGCAAATTGTAATCCACGAGATTCGGCGTACTGTCTTTTGGTCCAATAAGTAATATCTCTGTCTTATCCGAATTTAATAGGAGAAAATTATTGGTCATCCATTCTTTTACATTTTTAACACACTCCGTTAGCTTAGATAATTTAGAAGTTTCATCTGGTCTTGTTGAGATATATAGTTGAGTATCATCGGCATAACAGTGGAAACTAATCCCGTATTTTCTAATAATATTACCAAGTGGCAACATGTATATCGAAAATAGCAGAGGACCTAGGACAGATCCTTGTGGCACTCCATAACATTTACACTGCAAAACATTTTCATTTCTTTGTCTTGTTTTCCAGTACAAATATCGAAACATTCTCAAATCAAGATAGAATTACTTGAAAAGCAAAATGACGTTAGATAAGAAAAAGAGATAGCAAGAAAAAATGTCTGCCAATGGGGTCTGAAAAATCAACTTCTTTCCTTCTTTAAACAATAGTCACTTAATTTTGATACATTTTTTCAGAAATCGGGACTTACTATCTTAATTTTGCTTCTCAAGAAAATGTCATTTGATTTAAGGAAGTTTAGATATTTGTACCGCAAAACAAGACAAAAATACTGTGGAAGAAAATCATCTTTTACAGTGCATTTAGACTTATAGCTGAGAATCATGAACAATATTGGATGTAATGCATTTAATTACAGAGAGGGATTACTCTTAGTTTTTCTGTAATTGAATTACTGTTACTTCTCATATAATTGCATCAACTATAAAACAAATTCTGTACAAGTCAATAGTGATTGAACATCAAAATTTAACATCTAATGCTATAAAATTGATGTTTTAATGTAACCTTTAAAAACGTTAAATACTTATTTCAGATATTTGAAAAAATTAAAAGAGCCATTTCATGTCTCTCCTTTTGTTGTTCAACTGGTCGAGTTTGTTATGGGATGCAATATTTTAGAGAGAGTAATCTAATTACTGTTGAAGATGTGATTAGTACCTAGTAATAAATTACTTGTTTAGAGTATCTTACACAACACTGATCATGAATTCAGTGAAGGAGAGGAAGAGCTTTCAGAGATGTTTTTAATGCACTATTGTTTTGTTGCTGTGTTTGCTGCTTGTATTTCCATTTTCCCAAAAATGTCGTATAAGCACAAAAGTGTGTATTCTTACTCTGTTTGAGTTGATGCAGGTGCTCTGTGCTAGTTCAGGATTTGTGATTTAATTCTATGCATCAGGTTTAGTTCTCACTATTAATGACATTTAATTTGCCAGTTAAAGTACAATGCGTCTCTTGGAGTTTGTCATTAAGTGTCATTTGTTGCAGTTTAAGAAATAAAAGCAAAGGAGTGAACCATGAATAAAGCTGCAGTCATTACTCTAGTTACTGATGGTGCTCACGGTGGCACTTGCTCACTCCAAACAATCATCGTGAAACAAGTGCGCTGCGCTGAGGATGTGAGATATTACTTTGTGCACATGAGTCATAATGCTATTCTGATGTTGGTCTTGTTGTCACCGCAACTGTCACATGAGGCCATGTTTGACCAATCACAGACTGGAACCATGATTTTTAATCTATAACGAGAGTTGTCACGAAAACACAGACTGACAGGCTGATGTGTTGTGTACACGTTCACAGATTGTTTCTGCGGATTGAACGTTTGAGAAGGTTTGTCATACAGATCTCCTCGCTTGTTTCCATCAGCTTCCTTCAAGTGCAATTTAGAGAAGATACTAGAGGATAATCATCAGGATTCAAGGTTCCTCTCAGAACGTTCGATTCTGCCCTCTCTGGGAACAGATTGCTCTGAATTTCCTTGCGTATCGTAAGATATTCCAACAAATTTAATAAACGCAGGAAATATTGTTGTGCCCGGTGGCACATTAACACATCGGCTCGTATAATTCACAAACCAGCAGTGTCAGTTACTGAATTATCAGACTCCATTCGGCGCCCTTGACAGATCGTTCCTCTAAACGGCTGGTCGCCTCCGGCGGCTTTTTCTAGAAATGGATATAAAAGATTTGACAGCGGTGAATGGGCATTAAATTTATACCGATCTTCTTGGTGAACCTTTCCCCAGACTCTCAACCCGCAGACGCACGGCTCTACATTGGGGCTGTTGGGTGGGATGGACTCTGTGAAAGATGCCATTAACATACTGTTTCCTTTTCAGCTTCTAACAGACGTATGTGTGTTCTGAATGTTAATATCACCTTTTCTCCTGGTGGACTCTCTCAGTTTCTTTGAGCTTAATGACTTTGTTCATCAATATGCAAACAGGAAACTCTTTTTGAAGGTTCTTCTGGTTAAGGGGAGGGTGCCATGTTGATGCCATGGTTTTTAGGAGGTTTCCCAAAACGCAGCAATGTTTGTCACACTAATTTGCCTCATCATGTGAATAACAATGATGTGCATTATGTGTTTAAACAGAACAATCTCTTCTGCACCCCATTTTCCTAGATTCATGCTCCATCTCAGGTGTTGATGCCACATATGAAACTGTTTCACGATTCTGAGCTTAATCCTAATGAATACTTTACATCTTGTATAATTTTAACTTTTGACATTCTTTGACATTCAGTTCCGGAGAAAACAGGCTTTTGTTATTCATGGTATGAGATTTCAAGGGACAGACTTGTGGATAATTATCTTGAAAGATTTGGTCTGTGTTTTGGGGGGGAAAGTCTTGTGGGACAGTAATTTGAAAATATCACCTTCGGTACCCCGGGGTGAGAGTGGGAAGTTTTGCATATAGATCCTCATCATTAGCAAGCTATCACCATGCCAACGGGGAGCGGGGATTATGAGCTTTATGAGCTCTGGGAAAACGTTCACTGAATGATGAATTAAAAACAGTTTACCTACTTTGAAACATGGGCTGAAATTTGTTTATCACTATCCCAGAACAATCTTACACAGCTTTCTTTTTGTAATTTTTTTTTCATGCAAAAATCATGCGGCCAATTTGTTAATGTAAGTGACCTGTACTACGTGGTTTGCTCTCTTCTTAAACATGCAGTCAGTGAGTGGAGGTTAGCACAGCTAGCATTAGCACAGATGTAGAACTGTTTTTGTAGGATTGATCTGAATGTACATTCTAGCTTATGCACTGGATAGTTGGTTAGCACATACTTAACTTTAAATGTTTCTCTGTATTATTCTAACCCTGTAATGTATACGACTAATTCTTTAGCATTAGCCTAGCTGTTTATAGTCTGATTTTAAATAGATGCTAACGAAACTAACTTTAGAACTAACCTCATTAAGTCTTAGTCCTAACCATTCTAATGATGTCTCTTCTCTCTCTCTTGTGCACTCATTTGCTCAGGTTCCAACTAACACTGTGTTCCTTCTCTCTTTCATCCTAGGAGGTGAACTAGTGTTGCCAATTATAACTGTGGATTCCCTTGACCCCCCATCAATTGTGACACTTTACCCCGTTATTCCCCCGCCCCCGACCTATCGCCCCTTCCTCACCTTGCTCGAGACCACCAAAGAGTCTCTCCCCTTGCCCGGCCGGCCCCCCTGTCCGCTGGACCAGGAGGACTGTGAAGAGCCCATAGAGGTCTCGGCCTACGGCTCGGGCGAGATGACGGAGTCCGACGATGAGGATTACTATAAAAACTCCCCCCTTGTCACTGACCGGACCGTACTCCCCCCTCCCCCCGCGGCCGGGAACCCCCGAGGCGACCGGCCCTTCGCCCGTTTGCCCAACTCCCATCGGCCGCCACTCACATTCACCCCCACGGCCCCCCCAGTGACCCGACTCAAACCTGGCATCAACAGTGGCCCCAACATCCCTGCGGGTAAAATGAACACCCGTGACCAGGTGCTGCTGCCACCCGTACAACCGTCGGGTGACCCTGAACACGGCGGGCAGCATCGACACATCCCAGGTATAACATATCCTCCCAATTTCCCCTATGTGCCCACTACAGACCCCTCGTCACCAGACCGAGGGCCTCCAGGAGCGGTGGAGGTGATCCGAGAGTCCAGTAGCACGACAGGCATGGTGGTGGGCATCGTGGCCGCGGCAGCTCTCTGCATCCTCATCCTGCTCTACGCCATGTACAAGTACCGCAACCGCGACGAAGGCTCCTACCAGGTGGACCAGAGCCGCAATTACATTAGCAATTCAGCCACGCAAAGCAACGGCACCCTAGTGAAGGAGAAGCAGCCTGGTGCAACCAAGACGGGCACAAAGAGCAAGAAGAACAAAGACAAGGAGTATTATGTCTGAGCTCGGCCTCCGGAGAGACCGATGCGGAAGCGAGGGGGAGAAGGAGAGAGATAGGATGAGGAATGGAAAGGGAGGTCCAGGTATTTGTTGGCAGTTTACCTGTCACATTTAGAGTTCTGACATCAGTCTTCTTTAATTTTCTGTCTTGTCTAGCGGTTGGCCTCATTTCTAGCAAGACCTAAAGAGTTCAAAAGCGTCTAGGGTTTGGAAACATCCCCTCCCTCATTTCCATTTTTGATAGCCAATCCCTATTACAAAAAGAAACTCTCCAAACCTTTTGTATTGAAGAGAAGTGGATTTTTCCTCACATGTAATTTTACGCTCTAGTTTGTTCTTTGTAAATACTAGGTGAGTCCTCAATATTCAGATCATCTCCTAACCTGATGTCGAAACCCCCGTGTACGCCAGGGTGCTTGTGCGATCCATTGTTGCTCCATCAGAACATAGGATGCGGTTGAGAATTGTTTGGGAACGAGAGCAGTTCAGTTGGAACGGCTTGGCATAGGTGACATTTCAGGAACAGATGGTGCCGAAAATGTTTAGCACTCACACTCCTCCGTAATACTGCCAAACCAGCTCTGTGTCAAATCCGTCTCCCTCTCTTTCCAAGTGCTTCACATTTCCATCCTCCGCTCTCAACATCCCTCTCTTTCTCTCTTTCCCCGCACCCTTTCTTGGCTTGGTCTCTTTTTCTCCTTGTCCTTGGTGCTCAGGAGCAGATGCAACGTGATTCTGTTGTGTTTCCAGCATGTGGTATTCAAAATGAAAAGAGACAAAAACTGTTTCTATGGAGTCAAATAAATATATAGCTATATCTCAAACCGTTACAACTAGCGAAACATCTGTGGATGATCCCTTCAGCCGCCATAACTCCCGGAGGCCCATGGTAACCCCACGTTCCAGCAAATATTCATCATGCGTTTTTGGGGTTCCACTGGGCTCTGTCCTGGACCCGCTGAGGATCTTGGTTTCTGCTCCACATTCAAGAACCTGAAACCCCCAACAGCAAATAGATAATATTCATATACAGATATTTGAAAAGACAAAGGGACACAAGCGTCTGGAAGTCAAGACCAACATCACGTCAACAAACCATATCAGTGGAAACAGCAGAGCAGGATGCTAGGATGTCTTTTGTTTTGTTTTCTATGTATGTGTGCGTGCTTTCTTTTATATTTTGTCACGTCAAAGGGAAAAGACAATAATGTTCCAGTTAATGTACATTCCACGTAGGGAACGTGAACTCTCCTGCGTCTTTGACCACGTTCTCTCAGGAGGAAAGTAGGGATAAACTCTGCGCATTTAATGGAACTAATTTCTCTTGAAAGAAAGACAAAATGGCCTGTTACTTTGAAGATGTACATCTTGAACTCTAGTATTCTAATTTTCTCAACTCTATTAAAAGAACTAAACTCTGCATTGAAAAGAAAATGTTTAAAACGTTTGTGAAATGTCTAAATATTTGAATCTCACCCCAGTGCTAAAAGAGATGTTTTTCCTAATTATCATCCCTAAGAAAAAGAAAGCAAGTGCAATGAAATCCAAAGATCAGTGAATCGGATTCCAGAAAGCAGATGCTCTTTTGAATATTAAACAGCAAAATGTGATTTGGTTTACAAGAGAACATTTCCTTTACCAGGTGTGAGTATCTCCTTGTATCCAGAAGACTTTGATCATCGACTCCATCCTCCGTTTAAATCATGTTGCTCGCTTTACCCAGCGTGTGGAGGGCTGTTCATTCTCCATACTCGCTCAACGAGGATCAGACTTCATCATCATTTGATTTCACTCTTCCATCTCTGTGTGTTTGCGTGAGCGTTTGTGCACTTGTTTGTCTGTGTGAATGTGTTTCCATTCTTTCCGTTCCTGTTCAGGTTTGTCGGTTGCGTTTCTCCTCAGCTCCCTTGTTCTTTCTAAATGTTATTGTAGAGTGTTCCAGTGAGATGAATCTGCATACGTGTATATTAACAGAAGGGAATACAATTGGTTATATACTTCTTACGCCCCGTGTCATGTGCTTATTTCAGATTCACACTTTTCTTCCAGAATAATCTTCCTCACTTCAGCTCAACACAAACACTTTGAGAGTGTAAACTGGAGTGTATTTGTGGTACAGTGTAACTCTGGACTTGTAAAAACACGTTTATGTGAGTGCCGGTAAGTCTTTGATTCTCATAATGCTACATGGTTTCTTATTCAACATTTAAAATAAAGCTGAAAACATTGTAATGATCAGAAAATGAAACCTTTGTTATCTTGCATTGGAGTCCTGATATGATTCCAATAGCAGAATAAGAATGACGTTGAATTGGCAGATATAAATACGGTTAATTCATATTTTATTATAGTGTATTATTCCTTATAATTTTTATTGGTATGTCAATTCATTAATTATAGATGCCAATTAATATTAGTTTTATTTCCTATCACTTATCATTAATCACTATCCTACGGTCCACAGTGAATCGTCGGAGGGGCGCTCGTCCTGTCCTGCTGCGATAGGCCTGGTTCTCATTGTCGGTCAGCATTCAAACACAGACTCACCTCTCTGGCCACTGAATCGCATGCTATGACTGTCAGTTCAGACAGTCACAAACAGTTCAACTTTTACAGCGTGATTTATATTGTATGGAAGCCCTGAACAGCAATGTGGAGAAAACAAAAGTCAAGGTGGAAGAAAATCGTCTTGGATCCTTCCTGAGCCCAAGTCTTCCGAATTTGTTTTCTCTCTCTCTGAATGCTTTTTCTCGCACTTAAAAGATTTTTCTCATTCCATTTTTTTTTTCCGTCAAAAATCATTTTCTCTCCCAAAAAATGTACTTCTCTCTTCAATTTTTTTCCTCAATAGGCAACACAAAAGATGTAAACAAATGAAAGTCCTGAACCGAAACATGGAAAAAGATTTTGAGAAAAAAATGATTTTGGAGCAAGACGAAAGTTTTTGGTTTTGGGTGAGAAGAAAAAAAACGTAGGACTGTGGTTCGGGAAGGACCTGAGGTGACACTGGTGTTATTTTTTATGTTCTGCACCTTGACTTCTGTTTTCACATTGTGGTTCAGGGCTTCCACAGTATTGTGTTGGTTTTGTGCTTCGTCTAGCTGATGTTGAACGTGTCGTGCCATAAAACATTTTTCTCTCCAGTTTTTTTCTCTTTAAAACATTCTCTCTCTCTCTCTCTCTCTCTCTCTCTCTCTCCCTCTGGATTGTTTTGTCTTCAAAGAAAAAGATTTTGAGAAAAAAATGATTTTGGAGCAAGACGAAAGTTTTTGGTTTTGGGTGAGAAGAAAAAAAACGTAGGACTGTGGTTCGGGAAGGACCTGAGGTGACACTGGTGTTATTTTTTATGTTCTGCACCTTGACTTCTGTTTTCAGATTGTGGTTCAGGGCTTCCACAGTATTGTGTTGGTTTTGTGCTTCGTCTAGCTGATGTTGAACGTGTCGTGCCATAAAACATTTTTCTCTCCAGTTTTTTTCTCTTTAAAACATTCTCTCTCTCTCTCTCTCTGGATTGTTTTGTCTTCAAAACACTTTTTCTCTCTCTAAATTTTTTTTCTTTCACATAAAACATTTTTCTGTCTCTCCAATTGTTTTTTTCTTTCAGAATGTTTTTCTGTCCCAAAGACATTTCTTTCACTCCGATTTTTTTTCTTGCTCCAAATTTTTATTTTTCCTCTACCAAAACAATTTTTCCTCTCTCTCCAAAAAAACTTGGCCAAGTAATGATGGGCAAAGAGTCTAGTGTCTGGTGCGTTTAGTTACAGTGACAGTGAATGATATATGTAACCTGAGTTTGTCTTCATTTCTATTTGCCAAACATTCTCCTAAATGTAATATTCAGATCATCAAAGAAAGTAGTGTAAGCAGTTGCTTTAATGCTTAATGATTGCGGCACCTGATGTCTGAGGTTGGTACTGCACGCGAAAAAAAAATAGGAGACAAAAAAATGGTGAGCAAGAAAAAAGTTTTTTGGTAGGTTTCGGAGTAGGTGTGGAGTGGGGTTAGGATTAGGTATAGCGACTTCACTAAGGGGGTAATAATTTGGTCGAAATTGGGCACGCAACACTGGCATCTACAGCTACTAAAATACAATGAAATGTGCAAACAAAATAAATTGTCAGCCATAAATTCAGACACGTGTTTTCACCTGCTGTTAAACATGAGTGATAAATAACCAATGCAAAAAAACAACAATCATTTCAGGACAAACGATGTGAGGATTGAATATGTGAAAGATGGGAAGCATTGAAAAGTGCAGATGTGTTTCAGAACAAACACACATGGCTCTCCTCCAGTTTCCATAGAAACAGGCTTCTGTCCTTTGTGTGTGTGTGTTTGGGGTTTAACTGGTTCTCCAGTGATTTCTGCAAACAGACAGAAAAATAAAACAGACCGCTGAAACTGAAGATGAAAACTTGCCAGTGTTTGCCTTCTGACCGATGATTTATTCAATAATCGGGAGATTTAAGACCGTTTATTTAATAAATATCACAATCCATAACGCTTGTAGTCCTGGAAACCACAGCTTGTCCCTGATATTTCCAGGTTTTCATGAACACGGTCTACTAGCAAACACATCTTCAACACAGAACGCTTTACAACAATAACAGCCTTACTGACACACACACGAGAATCACACAGAAACACACTCTCCATTCACTCAAACAGCTCATCTACAGAATACAAAATAAACTGTTTTGTGTAAGAAATAATTATGGCACAGAAATAATAATTTACTTTTTGTGCTTATGCACCAAGAGCTTGTAACACTCCAAAGAGAAAGAACAATTTGAAATCGCATCATATGACCCCTTTAAATGTGGACTATACTATATATTCAACTTTAAATAGAGAGCTGTGCGATAATACAGTTTACGTTTTCTTATATATCCAACTATACTATATATTCAACTTATATATATATATATATAGCTGTTCGATAATATAGATTGCATCATGCTATATATCCAACTTTTTTATAAATCCAACTATATAGATAAAGCTGTGCAATAATATAGTTTGTTTGGCTATAGAAGCACACAGCGTCTTCACGACATGGCGGCAGCAACAATACTACAGCGAGAATAAAAGTTACGCCTTCTTTCTGTGCGTGAACATTTGGGCGGCGTTATGCAAATCTTCCCACATAGTGAGGTAGACATGTGGGGGCGTGTTAGAACGAGCCGTTTTAGGGGGGTGTGGCTGACTCTGAACTTTTATAAAGATTATCTCTTTGGATTTGAGACTTTAGTCTTTGCAACTTTACAGATCTTCTTTATGCACCAAGAGCTTGTAACACTCCAAAGAGAAAGAACAACTTGAAATCGCATCATATAACCCCTTTAAATATGGACTATACTATATATTCAACTTTAAATAGAGAGCTGTGCGATAATACAGTTTACGTTTTCTTATATATCCAACTATACTATATATTCAACTTATATATATATATATATAGCTGTTCGATAATATAGATTGCATCATGCTATATATCCAACTTTTTTATATATCCAACTATATAGATAAAGCTGTGCAAGAATATAGTTTGTTTGGCTATATATTCAACTATACTACTTATACAACATTATATATATATATATATATATATATAGCTGTGCGCTAATAGATTTCACACTAGATAAAAGAAAATACGACTCTGATGATATTAAACACTGTTCACTGTAGGTGAATTGTCAAAAAACTCCTGTTCAGTCTGATGTTAATAGTTGTGTATTTTGTTGGGTGTTATATTGAGCATGCTCGGAGGATGAATGTCTGCTGGTCTTCACGCAGGTCATTCTCACAGTGAACTCGTGGAAGTTTCCTGCGCTGGAGTCTCCGGGACTCATGGGAAGGGCTGAAGAGCTCCGGGGCAAACACTGACTCCACCGCAGCTCTATCATTCTGCAGTCCCTTCAGAAACACTCATGCATTTCAGAGCAAAGCGCTGCTGCGAAGTGACTCAAACACTCTCAAAGAGAAAAAGCACAGAGAGCTGTCAGGTGCTGAACGTGTAAGAAGGATGGAGCGTTTCGGAGCACTTGATAAAAGCTTCGAAAGCAAACCTACAGAATACGTTCATCCAGAAATCTAAATTCTGTCATCATTAATGACTTACTTTCTTCTGTGGAACACAAAAGCAGAAGTTTTGCTTCAAAAGGATAAGGAAAGGCTCGAGAAAAGACTAGCATAACCTAACGCGGGGCTAGTTGTCATGGATGGAGCGTTTCGGAGCACTTGATAAAAGCTTCGAAAGCAAACCTACAGAATACGTTCATCCAGAAATCTAAATTCTGTCATCATTAATGACTTACTTTCTTCTGTGGAACACAAAAGCAGAAGTTCCGCTTCAAAAAATAAGTCAATGGATAAGGAAAGGCTCGAGAAAAGACTAGCATAACCTAACGCGGGGCTAGTTGTCATACATGCTAGCTTAATGAAACTTAGTTGTATTCACAAGTCAACATTATATAGAGAAAAAAATGATTAATAAATCTAAATCTTTGTAAGATATCACTGAACATAATATATCCAACCTTATATCCAGAGCAGTGCAATAATATAGTTCACATTTTGCTAAATATAAACATATATATCCAACTTTATATAGAGAGATAGATAAAAGTTTATGTTTTGCTATATACCCAACTATACGATATATCCAACTTAGAGCTATGTGACGATAGTTTACATTTTACTGCAGTATATATCTAACTATACTATATAACCAACTTTATATATATATAGAGCTGTGTGATAATATATTTTACGTTTTGCTACGTCCAACTATGTTATATAACCAACCTTATACTGTAAGAGCTGTAACGATAGTTTACATTTTACTACAGTATATAACCAACTATACTATATATCCTAGTTTATATATGTAGAGCTGTGCAATAATAGTTCATGTTTTGCTGTATGTCCAATTATACTATATAACCAGCTTTACATATAGAGCAGTGTGACGATAGTTTATATTTTACTACAGTATATATCAAACTCCAAAATTTGTTTATTTTTAATAATTAAAAAATTTTATTATTTCATATAAAAAAGTGAATTGACTAACAAAATATTTTAGTTTGTCTAGTATTTATTTATTTAGATCAGAAAACATTTACACTGTTATAACGTGCTCCACCTATGGGGCATGTTGTCACAGTTCACTTTCATTCTTTTGGGGTAAAAAAATAAAAAATGTATACACTATATTAATGAAACAAGAAACTTATTTGTACGATACTTGTGAAATGAATTGGGGAAAAAAGGAGTATTCTGAAAGCCAAGTGCATTCACACAAACTGAGAAAGCCCCGCTCTCCTCGACCTACTACTGAGAAGGCTTTTATGATTTCTTGGAAAGTCTGCGACTTCAGTATGTTACACACATACAAATTCTTTAAAAATTGTACAGTGTATAAAAAAGAAGAAAAAAGAGAAAAGTTTAGCTGAATAAAACTCCGAAATAGAACCCTAATGCATGATATCCTGAAGTCACTGAAAGGATTGTAATGCTGGAATCTCACTCGGTGTCTCTGACGTATCAGGTCTTTGAAATCAGAAAAGCAGACATAAATAATTCAGTGTTAACATTTACAATTTCTGGCTCCCTCATCTTCAGTAGTAACTCATTCTCCCAGCAGAGTCTCTGATTCACTGCCCACATGGACAGAAGTTTGGGATTTCCAGCAAACTAATTCTGTCTGCTTTGAGAGGCTTTCACCGGTTTTTCCCATCTCCCACTGAAACAATGTCAGAGGCTCCTGGTGCATATGGCAGCTGCTGCGGCAGTCACGCCGCTGGGGCTGCTTCATATGAGACCGCTTCAGCACTGGCTTCATGGCCGAGTTCCGAGGTGGGCGTGGCAGCGCGGAACTCACCTGGAACAGGTGCGAGAACAGGTGTCGAGGCATGCTGTGGTACACATGGATGCCTCCACCACCGGCTGGGGGGCCACGTACAATGGGCAAGCAGTCTCGGGGGTGTGGACGGGCCCCCAACTGCACTGGCACATCAACTGCCTAAAGTTGCTAGCAGTATGCCTTGCCTTGAACCGTCTTGCTTACGAGGCAAGAACGTGCTGGGCGCATGGACAACCCTGCGACCGTTGCGTACATCAACCGACAAGGTCTGCGCTCCCGTCGTATGTCGCAACTCACCTGCCACCTCCTCCTTTGGAGTCAGAACCATCTGAGGTTGCTTCGTGCCGTTCACATTCCGGGCCTGCACAACCGTGCAGCCGACAAGATGTCTCGAGCTGCGCTCCCCGGAGAGTGGAGACTCCATCCCCAGACGGTCCAGCTGATTTGGAGACGTTTCGGAGTTACTCAGGAAGACCTGTTTGCCTCTCCAGAAAACTCTCCCCTCCAGCTGTTCTACTCCCTGAACACTCGGCACAGACACACTGGCACACAGCTGGCCTCGGGGCCTACGCAAATATGCGTTTCCCCCAGTGAGCCTTCTTGCACAGACACTGTGCAGAGTCAGGGAGGACGAGGAGCAGGTCCTGCTTGTGGCGCCCTACTGGCCCACTCGGACCTGGTTCCCGAAACTGATACTCCTCGTGACAGCCCCTCCCTGGCAGATTCCTCTGAGGAAAGATCTACTGACTCAGAGACGGGGCACCCTGTGGCACCCGTGTCCAGACCTCTGTAAACTTCATGTCTGGTCCCTGGATGGGACGTGGAGGTTCTAGGTGACCTACCCCAAGAGGTAGTTGACACCATCACTTCAGTGAGAGCACCGTCTACAAGACACGCTTACGCCTTGAAGTGGAACCTGTTCGTCGAGTGGTGTTCCTCTCATCAAGAGGACCCCTGAAGATGTCCGATCAGAGTCGTGCTCGCCTTCCTGCAGCAAGGGTTGGAGCGAAGGCTGTCTCCCTCCACCCTTAAAGTTTATGTCACTGCTATTTCTGCTAACCACGACCCGTAGAGTGGAGAACGTTGGGGAAGCACGACCTGGTCCATCAGGTTCCTTAGGGGGGGCGAGAAGGTTGAACCCTCCTCGTCCTCCCTCTATACCTTCTTGGGACCTGTCTCTGGTCCTTGAAGAACTACAGCGGGTCCCATTTGAGCCTTTGCAATCAGTTGAGCTGAAGTTTCTTTCAATGAAGACTCTGCTCCTGATTGCATTGGCCTCCATCAAGAGGGTAGGGGACCAGCACGCATTTTCAGTCGACGAATCGTGCCTAGAGTTTGGGCCGGACTGGATAGTGGATGCCATCACCCTGGCTTATCAGGCACAGGGTGTGCCCTGCCCTGTCAGGTTGTGAGCTCACTCTACTAGAAGCGTTGCATCCTCCTGGGCTCTGGCTCGTGGTGCCTCGCTGACAGATATTTGTAGAGCTGCGGGCTGGGCGACCCCCAACACATTCGCTAGATTCTATAGCCTTCGTGTGGAGTCGGTCTCCTCCTGTATTCTCACCTCAAACAGGTAGAGGCACTGAGAGGCCCCGGTTCAGTGTCGGCTTGCTAAAACTACTCCAGAGTGTCCATACTGTAGACCCTGTCGAGCTCCTCCATCCCCTCGGCAGCAAGATGTGGCGGAACATCTGGTGCCAGGTCCTCACTCTATTATGAATCCTTGAGAACCGGTAGAGGGCTGGGTTCCATATGTAGAGACCTAAATACGTGTAAAGTCCACGGTATAGCCTCAGAGCCCGTGTTTCCCCGGCAGACTTCTGCCGTTTCCAAGAGGGTTATAATCACCTCTAATCTTCCATATGCACCTAAATGGTTGTTCATATGTGTAAGTACTTCCGAAACCTCCTTCAGGAAGGATGGGGCTTCCGCAAAGTTCTTGTTCCAAGAGGTATGGTTAAGTTTTCCCAGTGTTATCCAATCTCACTGAGTGGGTAGTGCTATGACAACAGTGACAGGTCTTCTTGTTGCAAGCCCCGGCCTACACCAAAAAGGGGTGCAGGAGGCTCGCACAAGACACTGGAAGGGGCAGCATTCCCTGAAGGTGGGAATGGAGATGTCACGTCCCGTCGCCACGGCTGCTGTACCACCGCTGAGCGGCCGGGTCACCGGCTCGGCTCCTCAGCGAAAACCTATGCGTATGCGTTGCATCTGCTGCCTATTTATACTCACCCTGCGATCAGCGGCAGCTGGATGCAATCACCGTATTTTACACTCAAAGTAGATTGGTCTCCCTAGCGAGATTCCCAATTCATCGGTCACTGATGTGACATCTCCGTTCCCTCCTTTAGGGAACGAGGGTTACAATACGTAACCGAGACGTTACAGCGACTCCTACAGGAGACACTGAATCTCAACACATAATAATAACAATGCTGATAAAGTTATGAAATATCTCATGTTCACAGACATAGGCCTGTCGCAACAATCAATATATCGACTTATTGCGCAATATACGTACATGACCGCAATAATTTTTGGTGATGCAATATATCGCCCATTATATTTACTTAAAGGGGTCATATGATGTTGCTAAAATATGCTGTTACATTATGATTATATATTCAGTGGCATGAAACGGTATTTAAAATGACAATAATATCACATCGCTATTTTTTCTGGGGCAATATATCGCACAACAAAAAGTTGTTATCGTGACAGGCCAACCCAGACACTCAGTGTGCCAATATCACAATAAACAAAAATGTAATTTAAATTAAAATCAGCATTTATTTAAAATTCTTAATTCCACTTTAAAATATACAGTGGGTACGGAAAGTATTCAGACCCCCTTAAATTTTTCACTCTTTTTCTTTTTTAATAAATCTGCAAAAATGTCAACAATTCTGTGTTTTTCTGTCAATATGGGGTGCTGTGTGTACATTAATCAGGAAAAAAAATTAACTTTATGCAAAAAAAAAATTAGCAAATGGCTGCAATATAACAAAGAGTGAAAAATTGACGGGGGTCTGAATACTTTCCGTACCCACTGTATCTAATAGAACAGGTCAGATTTCTGTTATAGTACTAATAAACTGAATGAGTTACCAGCTTTATATATTTATCATCAATAAATCCAATTTGTTGTGGTCTCGTGCATTTTAAATAAGTATTGCCTATTCCACAGCAGGTTTATTATAGTTAACGAAAACTATAACAAACAGCAAAAAAAAAAAAAGTGACTGAAATAAAATGCAATTCTTTTTTATTTCAACTGGTTGACAAGGCATTTCTCATTTTTGTTTAGTTTAACTTGATACACCAAAATCACTAAAAGAAAAACTTAAATAAAAATGATATATATCAATAAAACAATATATAATAAAATACATTTATTATTCATTAAAAAATGAAATGCAAATATCTAATATAGTATCTCAATGAAACTAAAATAACACTAGCCATATTTATTCATGATCATACTGAATTATATCCAGTATATGGTCATATTTAAACACTATAAAACTTTACCACGATTCGACAAAAGACACTAGATTTTCGTTTTTTCACAAACTAACTTGTATCTTTTCCCATGTTCGTTACAGATGGTGAGAATCACAAGCACAGGCACAGTTTTAGAGTCGTGTTAAATTTTATTTGGTCTTGCTCCTTTTTGCAGTCTTTTTCTCTTTTTTTTTTTTAAATTGAAAAGTTCCACAGGTTAAAACCCATTACAATTAGCAAAATAAACATTCAGCCTTTAATACAGAAACAACACACTCACGATTGAGCTCACACACGCGCACAGACGCACGCACGCACGCACGCACGCACGCACGCACACACACACACACACACACACACACACACACACACACACACACAGAGAGAGTAATGGAGTGATTAGGCCCAGCCCATTGAGAATAACACTCACACGACAGATGTTATACGGGCTTCAACAGAACTGAATATATAGCAATAAGCTTCAATTAAAACACGAATCATCATCAACAAGAAATCTTCCCCTCACACAGAAGATTCTCCCTCAAATCGGCAAGTTTTTAGCAGGTAGTGGAAGATGAGTGTGAACGTCCGTGAGCCTGAGAGACGCCTGGAGTGTTTTGGTCGAGGAAATCTCAAAAACCATGAGCGTAAAAGAAGAATTCAGATTCTCTTTTCAATCAAGGCACACAGTCCCACTCTGACACTGTAAAGCACAGATTTGGCCATTTGCAGCACCCATATCTCCACAGACTCCAGTGAAGAACCGAACAAAACCTAAAGATATGTCTTAATATAAAATACAATAAAGCATCCTAACGTGGACTGTGTCTCTGACCCTTAAATCTCTTGAATCCAGTGTGTTAAAGGCCTCAGTAATAAATATGACTAGCTTGCGATTAGCTTTATTCACCATCATCCTCATCACTAATGAGGAGAAACGATCTGCTCGCAGAGGTGTTTGTGAACGTCAGTCAGAAGACAGAGATATCCAGCAGGAGCACCCCATATCCGTGGAAGCTTATTTTCACCACAGAATACAACATGAAAAGGCTAACTGCAACTTTTTATCCTGCAATTTGTACTTTTTTCTGACAGTTCTACGTTTATAACTCACAGTTGAGACTTTAACTCAGGTATAACCTCAGAATTGCGAGACATTAATTATGAGATTGTTCCAATGACCTTTTTATTCCGTGGCGGAAATGAGCTTCCATATGCAGAAGGAGTTTCACCGGCAAGTCTTGTTTTCCGATAAAAATGATCGATATGAATTGAGTTTGCTGCTTAAAACAAGAAAGAAAATTTGGAGGAAGAAATATAAACTTGTTTCCCTTTGAATTAAGTTCAGTTTTCTTACACCATGAACACATTTCTTTCTTGCTTTAAAAACTCATTTTGATCATTTTCATCGGAAAACAAGACTTTTCAGTTTGCATCTCTAGTAAATGTATTTTGACTTTTGAATATTTAGATATTATGTACTGGAAATCCAACCTAAAATCAACTGGATGAACTTTTGTCAAAAGCACCTACACTGAAAAACACAAGTCTCGTCGCAATGCCAAAATGTTTTAGCCATTAACAACATTTTGTGACGTTTGAGAAATATAAAATGGATTTCCTCTCAATGCATCTGAATTCAAGACGATTTAAATATTATTTTACTGGAAAACCAGACAGAACTACTGATGATGAAAGTGATTTGAGGTTTACGTATTGCTTCGGACTAAAACTCTACCTGACGCTTTTCAGTCCAACGTTTGGCGAGCCAACACGATGGTATCTAAAAAAAAAAAAAGATTTTGTGATTTCATAATCTCAGGCTGATCTGTATTTCTACTTCTGTCAGCTGATACATCCCCATAATCTCAACTCAAACACCACCAGCGAGGTCAGCAGAACGTTTCTCGACTCATTCAGGGACGCGTGACGTGGATTATGAAACGCAACTTTTGTCGCCTTCAGAGACGAATGTGGGCTGAAACGAGGAATCATTTTGAAATCATATGACAATAACTACATCACATTTGAGACCAGATAAAGCGATGCAACGTGTGCGTATCTACTTAAGCGCAACTAGAGGCCGTTAAGACCCTGAGACAGTGCTGAAAGACAGGAAGACCAACCAATCAAGAGAGGAAGACACTGAGGTTTTGTGACTCCCGGGAGGAGTCACGCTGCTGAATGAGCATTCAGAACCCATCAACACATCAGCAGTATTGGGTCAAATGGAAATCTCCTTGGTTTTGTTTCCCAGAATTGGCATGGACCCTCGTTTGCGGGACAGTGTTCAGAACCTGTCGTCTCTGAGAGGAGCTGGTGATCTGAACGGACTGAGGCCGAGGCTCCGGTGAGGATGGACCCTCTCTTTGGTGCCGCCCATCCAGCCCAGGTCTATGAGCGGCGAGTCGGCCGGGTTCAGCGGCGCCACCCTGAGCGACAGATTGGGACTTCCGTTGGTGGAGCAGGGCGCCGAGCGCGAGGTGGGGAAGGGGGCCGAGAAGGGGTCAAAGGTTGAGGCGTGGTCCGAGTTCATGGAAGGGTCGAACTTCAGATTAAAGGGATCACAGTCCGGGGAAGGGAAGAGGTCACAGTTTGTGAAGGGGTTTGTTGGCGAGGGCTGGTACCCCAGTCGAGGGCTCGTGGGACTGCTGACGGCTTTCTTGGCGCCCGGTCTGTCCGTCACACCGGCCGATACGAAGCTCCACGGGTCGATGCGGGGCCGGTTAGGGGACGGTCGCGGCCGAGGGACGATGTTGACCTCCAGACGCCGCGTTTTAGGGCTCCACAATCGGGGGTGTGGATACAGGGCGAACGGCAGCAGAGACTTGTCCTCGGCCTCAAACGTGTCCTGACACAGCGGAAGATCCAACACTAGTAGAGAAGACAGAGAAGAGGATTAGCTATGGTTAGTGAGTGAAAAATATTTTGAACCAAAGTTCAATGCTTAATTAACGGTTCTGAATAGCTGTACAGTGTTAAATGCAAAGATGCATTTTTCATAGATTTATTGACTCATTCCATAATTGATTACTTCACATGGTTGTGAAACTGAACTCAATCAACGATGATCTGACTTTAACTGAAAAATCCACCATTTACTATCGCCTTCTTTTTAGAGCTGCTCTACAGCAGAAGTGAATTGTGTCTGCATCACTGGAACATTATTTTCCTCTTGAACACTGTAAAGCTGCTTTAACACAATCTGTACTATAAAGTGCTATATAAATAAAGGGGAGTTATTAAAGTTAACTAAAACTAAAATAAATTTAAAAATCTTACTTGAAATAAATGTCACTGAAATAAAATTAATAAAAACCTAAAATGACCACAACTAAAACAGAAATAAAACAATTTAAAAATGATATATTATAAAACAAAAACTGATAAAAATGACAAAAAACACACAACAAATTACTAAAATTGTAAAATAAAAATTGAAAACTGAAAATACAAATATAAAAACTAATTCAAGTTATTAATAAAAACTAGAATAGTATCTCAGTGATACTAAAACAACTGTTTATATGGTGTAATAACTGACCCAAATTATTAATGCACACATTATAGCTAAATCAACACAAACAAATTATTTTAAACGGTTCAATGGTCTACTGTCAGTTTTCCTTTATACATTTTTGTATTGGTGCATGCATTTGTATTTTTTAATTTACATTTATGAATTTGGCAGATGGTTTTATCCAAAGCCACTCACGTTGCATTCAAGGTTTACATTTTGATCAGTAAATGCATTTCCTGGAAATCAGACCATTGGCTTGGCATTGCGAGCTAAAACCGTAAATGCAAATGGAAAACTGAGATTTTTACTGTAATTTAATATGTGCAATAAATATTTTTGATCTACTTTCTGTTTGGTCCAGACAGCAGTTCCTCTGATGGGTTTTTATACACACACACACACACACACACACACACACACACACAAAACAGCACACTTGAGAACTTGTTTAAAAGTTCTGTGTAATAATTAATCAGAACTGTTAAACAGAGACAGTAAAGTAAACTAATGAAGATGGAGAATGCTCTGTGCGCTAGGGCTGTCAAAAAAAATTGAAATTTCGAATATTCGTCGAATTTAAAATAAAAATCCATATTGAATGTTGCATTCGATCACACACACACTCACACACACACTCACACTCACACTCACACACACACTCACACACACACTCACACACACTCACACACACACTCACACACACACACACACACACTCACTCACACACACAGCACACTTGAGAACTGAAGATGACCAGCATCATCCACTGACTACTATCCCTATTAACCAGCCAGGAAGGAAATCAGATGATGATATATTGTTTAAATGTGCCAATATCAGCCTATTATGTAAATTGGCCACTATATCAGTCCATCAGTGTAAATACATCTAAATGTTGCTTTAGATGCAGCTTCTGTGCCACTTCTGCATCAACAAAATCCATTTTAAAACCACAGATTTAATGTTTGATAACAGCCTATAGTGTTTTACTATTCTAAATGAATTAACTGATTAAATGCAGGAATTTTACATTAAATATGACGACAACATCTAATAATAATATACTGTTTATATATAACATAGTATATAACACTTTGTTTAAAAGTTCTGTGTAATAATTAATCAGAACTGTTAAACAGAGACAGTAAAGTAAACTAATGAAGATGGAGAATGCTCTGTGCGCTAGAGCTGTCAGAAAAAATTAGAATTTCGAATATTCGTCGAATTTAAAATAAAAATCCATATTGAATGTTGCATTCGAATTTTAGGTGTGCGTCAGGAAGCCTTATCAGCGGCGCACGAGATGCGATGACGATGTGAGTGTCGTTGCATTATAATGCTTTTGTTAGTCTATCCAGTTGAAGCCACTAGATGCGGCGCTAGTGCGTTGTTCATTAAAAATATTGCGGGAAAAGAGAACATCAATGCAGAGAAGATCTTGTTTACATCATATTTCGCACATTTTCTAGAGGGACATCTATCACCGTTGCACTCGCATCTCGCACAAAAGAGCCACATGTTTAGAAAGCCATGTAAAATTAATGCAAGTTTATCTCGAGACTTTATGGCGTGTTTTTTCCCCATCCCACTGCATCGCATGTTTGTACTCTGAAAAATGTACTCTGTGTGATTGGCTTTCGGCCCTTTGTATTATACTACACATACATGCACGATGCCGTTTTGTTTATAGTTGTTTAAGCAACTTAATTA
>NW_015505629.1:1324629-1326908 GCF_001515645.1 Sinocyclocheilus grahami
TTGTTCATTAAAAATATTGCGGGAAAAGAGAACATCAATGCAGAGAAGATCTTGTTTACATCATATTTCGCACATTTTCTAGAGGGACATCTATCACCGTTGCACTCGCATCTCGCACAAAAGAGCCACATGTTTAGAAAGCCATGTAAAATTAATGCAAGTTTATCTCGAGACTTTATGGCGTGTTTTTTCCCCATCCCACTGCATCTCATGGTTTTAAATGAAAAATGTACTCTGTGTGATTGGCTTTCGGCCCTTTGTACTACTTTTATACTACACATACATGCACGATGCCGTTTTGTTTATAGTTGTTTAAGCAACTTAATTAATTATGATTGGTTTATAAACATTATGCACGTTTTTTCACAGATAGTCATGTTATCTTATGTTTTGAATAAATGCGCATTAGTAATATTTTGCTCGATGCACCCTCTTGTGGCCTCAGGAGAGAAGCCAAAAGCTTTTCTTTACCCTAACTGAAATTATGCATTTTAAATTCGAATTTTTATAACATTTAAGTACAAAATTCGAATTTAGTTTTTCAGCCATTTTGACAGCCCTACTGTGCACTCAGGCACTGGTGTTATCAGCACTGTCAAAATAAAAGTCCTGCTTCCGAAATATTAGCCAAACAGAAAAAAAACTGCCCAATGCTGATAAGTACAATATGCCAAACACTGGCCGATATATCGGTCGACCACTGAAATGACAGATTGCAGAAACTGAAGAACTTTGCAACACTGTTTATTTTTGTAAATCTGCTTTGGAGCAGTTTGTGTTGCATAAAGTGCAAAATAATCAAACCAAAAGCAGTCTTACTGAGCTGTGATGAGTTCAGTCCGTAGCTGGACCTCCTCCTGCGCTCTCCGCTCTGCTGCGGCACCTCGGCGTCTCCGTTGGCGTGTGCGCTCCAGTCCGAAGCCGTCCTGCGTCCCGGCCGCTCTCTGTCCCGCGGGTTGGGTGGCGGCGGCATGAGCAGCAGCGGCTTGATCTCCGGCGGCTTCAGCAAGTCCAGAAAGCCTCGCGGCAGTGAGTCCGTGCTGAATGTGATCAGATCTCCCACCTCCGGCTCCGGCTCCAGCGTGGGCAGGTGCATCCGTGACGAGGCCCGTGGAGGCGGTGTGGGCGGGTGCTGCGGCTCCAGACAGCGACCCAGAGCCACGGACACCAGCAGGGCGGCGCTGCCGAGTAGAGCGCGGTGTGTGCTCTTTCCCAGACAGACCGGCCCGGAGTGATCCGGTTTGGGAGAACTGCACGGGGACAAGCCGCCTTCCTCACTCTCTGAGCCCTCTGAGAGACACACATAGAAATATGGAGATTTCTAGCTGATATGATACAGATTCTAAAATAAGCAAGACACTGATATTTTGTCAGTTTCTTATTTATTTATTTTTGAAAGCTATAGTTAATAAACCACTATTTTTTATCGCAAATCATTGCCATAGAAAATATAGATGCTGAAATCTTTAAGTCTTCGTGTAAGGACCAAACGCCATATGTCAATGAAATACAAGTTTCTGGTTGAAACTATGAGCATGCATTGTCGTAGTTATGTTGTCAGTTAAGTCATGAAGTTACCAAAAATGCGATTAAAGCTGCCTTAAAACTGTGTGTGCATGTAAGTATCTGTTATATGAGTTAGATTTAAGAACATGTCTCTGAAATGGTTTTCCTGAAGCAGCAGCACTGTCTCCATCATCTAACACCTGATTCAGCTCCTCAGCTCGTTACAGAGACTTTAAGAGCTGCAGTGAGTCAGAAAAGGTAAAGAGTTATGAGAAACTACGATGCGTGTCAGATCCGTGTCATGTTCAGCAGCTGAAATAACCTCATAACCTGCTGCTGTGACGTCTGTTCATTAAAGAACTAAAGAAAAAAGAGCTTTAAGGATTCATCTATATTTAATTTAGAATTTAGTGTTTGATAACTTTATTCTATTTCTGTATATTTCCTACTTGCTGAAGGGCACAGGTAGCTAAAAAGCTGACATTAATTATAATGGGTTTATATGAAGATTGTTTTAAGTTCACTTAAATTAAAAGTTACTAGTCTAATAAATGTTAAAATTGGTAGCTCTCGGTAAGCTCGTTACAGAGACTTTAAGAGCTGCAGTGGGTCAGAAAAGGTAAAGAGTTATGAGAAACTACGAAGCGTGTCAGATCCGTGTCATGTTCAGCAGCTGAAATAACCTCATAACCTGCTGCTGTGACGTCTGTTCATTAAAGAACTAAAGAAAAAAGAGCTTTAAGGATTCATCTATATTTAATTTAGAATTTAGT
>NW_015505629.1:1327185-1335123 GCF_001515645.1 Sinocyclocheilus grahami
TAAATATGAAAAATGGTAGCTCTCGGAAATAGTGTGAGGTTGAATGAGAGAGAGAGAGAGTGTGTGTGTGTGTGAGAGAGAGAGAGAGAGAGAGAGAGAGAGAGAGTGTGTGTGTGTGTTACCGTTGTGGCTGGACTCTGGTGTGATTGGTCTGTACTCCTCAAAATCAGCTTTGGAGTCCTCGTTCTCATTACTGTCCACCTCCAGGAGCTTGGCTCTCATCGACAGACTGACATACACACAAACTCAGACTTCAGATTCAATCGTTTCACACACAAACGCGCTGATATACACCCGTACCCGTCCCGTACCTGTTCTCCTGCGCACTCAGACGGAGGATCTTTGGACTCTTGGGGCTTTTGGGGCTCAGATGAGGAGCGAATCTCCTCTCGCCGTTGGTCTGCTTGAGAGGAAGAGACTCCAGCGGCCAAACAGAGCTCCACTTACTCTCACTGGGACTCACTGAGACACACAGCAGAGAGAGACAACAAACATCTGAGACACAACAGCGCCACCATGTGCTGACAAACACACTTTCATCACGATGAAAACTGATTCTTCATTGCATTCCCATATATACCATTATAAACCCTGAAATACTAATACCAATAATAATTTTTGTATTCCATAATTCCAGTTGTAACAGTGTCACCATATGCAATTTATTGCAATGTCACTTCTATGCATTTTATTTTTCTGCCAGATATGACTTCCTAGGTTCTTTTATATCTTCCTCTTAATTCTGTATCTGTTTACGGTGTTTCGATTGTATTTGAAAGCTGACTTTGTGTTTTGTAATGCATATATGGAAGAATAAGCGAAGGAATGAGATATCCAGACAGACTCACGCTGTATCGCTCGGAAGCGCGGACCGATGGACGGCGAGCCCTGATCCGGAGAGTTACGCCTCTTCTCCAAACACGGAGACGCCTGGACCGTGATCTTATGGATAAAATCTACAGGGCAAAAAATAAACAATATGTACAATCAGATCAAGACAAACATGTACATTCAACACTAGGCAAGAAAACATCTTCAACGCACTACAGACAAAACCATTGAGATTTGCTTCCATAAAATGTCTCCTTTCAGACTAGTGGATGCAATTTTAATTGTTTGGTTTATGGCACTTTATCTATTTGCGTCTGTAGATTTCAGTTCCAATAGATATCTTTAAAAGTTTTTCCTCCTCTTCAACAGCACTTATAGACATCAAAACTTCTGAAGGATTTTACTGAGGGGTTTGTTCATATTTCATTTGCCTGGTTTTATTTTGACACTTTATTTGCATCTATAGATTTCAATAACAGTACATATCTTTAAAGGCGTTTTTCTCAAAATGAGTTTGTTTCTCCACTTCAGCGGCACTCACACACACCAAAACTTAGAGATGTATTCCTCTCTATATTCTGAAGGATTTTACTGAGGGGTTTGTTGATATATCACTCACATGAGTTTTTATAACATTTTATTCTTAAAAACAGGGTGAAAATGAATTCGTTTTCTGTCTGTTGACAGTATTTTCTGATTTATGGAGTGATAAAAACAGAAATCCAAAATCCCCTCTATAAAAACATCTAATTCTAATATGACAACAAAATCAAACAAAAATGAGGAGTCTGGCTTTAGATTTATGTTCTGGACATTTCTGCAAATTAGTGCATATTTAATGAAATAATGCATCAAATTTAAACATAACATTTCAGAAATATAACAACTGTCTTATCGCACAGTAATTAATAACAACAGTATAATTATGTTGATATCTCTTAGTAATTTGTTTAACCCATTCACCTTTAGTGTCTCGCTTTAACAGTGAAACCACTGTTGGGTGCAGTGTGGTTAATTATTACTAACGATGTGAAGAAATGTGTGTGTTCTCTGTGTTCTATTACACGTTAACTTCTTTCCATTCTAGAGTCATAACAGCTAATTACTGAACGACTGCAGCTCATTAACGTCTTTAACAAAGTGCATGTAATAATTCGAGAGCACTGTGGATCGTCAGCTTTACATAACGACCTCAAACACGCTGATCGTAACAGATTATGTGGTTATTAGTGAGGACAAACTGAAGGAACGACCCAAACCATATCTACAGATCAGAATATCACACAGAGCACCCTAGTAACTGCACGGCAACACCCTAGCAACGCCCTGGCAACACAAAATCAATTAAAAATAATAAAGTTTTAGCAACCGCATAGCAATCCACTAAAAGCTAGTAGAAATATCTTATCAAGCCACTAGAAGGCGTGTGTGTGTGACGTGAAGCCTCACCCTGCGGCATGCTGATCTTCTCTCCGTTCTTCACCTTCAGCTTGTGCTTCTTGAAGGTTCCCTTGCGCTTCTTGACATTAGGTTTCTGGTTCTGGTTGAGGTGTAGGATGAGCAGTGATAGCTCGCGCTCGAACACGTCTTGCTCCCACTGCGCTAACTGCTGCTCGCGCTGACGCAGGAACTCCTCGTGAGACTTCTGCTCCAGCGCCGCACGCTTCAGCTCCTCCTCACGACACCGCAGCTCCTGCACACACACACAAACATCAGCACACTTAGGGTTAAAAATGTTTACTGTCAGAACTTGTGTAGATCAGCGGTTCTCAACCTTTTGGACTCGGAGTTAACTATCGTTAACTAAACCTAAAATCATTCAAATACAAATATATATAATAAAAACTTAAATATATATATATATATATACACACACTACTGCTCAAAAAATTTGGGATCAGTAAGACTTGTAATGTTTTTTAAAGAAGTGTCTTCTGCTCATCAAGGCTGCATTTATTTGATCAAAAATACAGAAAAAAAAATGTTAATCTTGCAAAAAGTTATTACAATATAAAATGTTTTATTTTTTAATATACTTTAAAATATAATTTATTTCTGTGATGCAGCGCTGAATTTCCATCATCATTACTCCAGTATAAAGTGTCACATGATTCTCCAGAAATCATTCTAATATGCTGATCGATATGCTATGCGATGGCGCCGCAGACGGCAGCCTCAGTGTTGGGCTCTCCAGTGTTTGCACTGTTTTTGTTAGTTTTTCCTGTTTTTTGTTTCTCAAACACGGATCAGTTTTACCAGGGATGAGCTGCTGAACATTCGGCAGAACACACCACACAATCTTCTACCGGATTTCGTTTATTCTGACGTTTTGCTGAACGTTGTAGTCGGCGGAGCAGCGGTGCTGATCAAGCGCTTCAGGACGCGCAGACGGGGGAAGAGAGGAAGCTCAGGAAGCGCGGATTCAGAACGGCGCTGCCGAGCATCCATCAACAAAACGCTAAGACCAGAGGTGGAAAGTAACGAATTACATTTACTCGCGTTACTGTAATTGAGTAGCTTTTTTGTGTACTTCTACGTTTTAAAGTCATTTTTAAAATCTGTAATTTTACTTTTACTTAAGTATATTTTGTTTGAAGTATTGTACTTCGCTACATTTTAAAACATTTCTTCCTCCAAAAATCAGCATGATTGCATATAGATTTTATTACAACAGTTCAATAAACAAGACGTTAATTAAGAGATTTTAGACACTATATTGCCTGTTTTTGCTCTATTTCTCCAACAAAAAGAATTCCAAACACAGCCATAGCACAGTTTTGCGTCTCTGAGCAACATGATGGTGTTTCGTTCCTGAATGAATCAAGCGTTTAAATGATTCGCTTCAGTCGCAATGACTCACTTATTAACAGTGACTTGCTGCCACCTACTGGCGGTTTTAATTTCACATTTAAAGTATCTTTTGATTTTTTTTTCTTAGAATTTCAAATGAGTATTCAACATTTTATGTCTTATATATCCAAACATTATTTCTGCATTTGTAACTGCAGGTTAAATGCATTCATGTCCTGCATTAAACAGTGTGTAAACACATCTAAATGCCACTTCAGACACAGCTTCTGTGTTTCCTCTGCATTGAAAAGATGAATTTTGTTGATACTGATTTAATCTGCCTGGTAACAGCCCAAATGTCTTATTATTCTAAATAACTGATTCCTTTAATTAAAAACAACTAGTTTGAGATTTATAGGCCTAGGTCCAACCCTGGTCCAACACACATAGCATGTAGTTTTCAAATAAGCCTAAATGATTAGATGAGCTGGATCAGATGTGTTTAATTAGGGTTATATCTAAACTGTGCAGGGCTGTGGAGTTTGACACCCGTGACCTATCCCATTTTTGCCTCCCTCCCACTGTTAAAATGTAACCAAGTCATTTTTACTCCGAGTAAATTTTAAATGAGCTACTTTTTACTTGAGTAGATTTTTAAACTGGTACTTTTACTTAAGTAAAATTTCATTAATGTAATGGTAATTTTGAGTAGAATATTTTCGTACTCTTTCCACCTCTGGGTAAGACTGGTTTCCGCAGTCATTACTAGAGTTATTAATGTAAAAAATTACATTTTTACATTTCATGAGCAGAATTTGTGCATGCATGTGTTTGCTGTGGAGTTGTGGTGACCGTCCCATTAAGCCATGAGAGCAGATCTGCAGCACAGACGGGTCTACCACTGAATCACGCACGTACCTTCTCTTTGGCTCGCAGCTCATCAAACATGTCCTGGATCTCGAGTTTCCAGTCCTCCTGGAGCGAATGGAAGGAGTCCTGCGGCATCTCGTCCTTCACCTGTTCCTCCAGAGCCGTCAGCTGCTGCAGGATGGAGGAGAAGCTGGGCCGCCGGTGCGGATCCTGATCCCAGCACTCTGACGCACACACACGCACACACACACACACACGCACACACACACACACACACACAGCGTTAGATGATTCTGACTAATTACACACCATACTGCATCGCTCACTGCACATATTCAGCTCAATATTTCTACTCCTCTTCATTTGCACTTTCTCCACCTCAAACCTTGCACTCTTCTACAGAAACATAATATTTGATATATACTAGGGCTGCACGATAAATCGCATGATCAGCATCAGCTCATTAAACACTCGAATATTTATCGCAGCTCACAAAACCTCAAACTTACAATGCACGATTACAGAATATTAAAAATATGCTATGATAAAAGCTGATGATGTTCAGGTGTTCAAACGGTGTGGTTTACATTTTATCGTCTCATCGATATGACAATTTTTCTTAATTAAGTGGTATTAAATTTACATTGTTTACAATATGCTTTGATATGAATATTACAGCATTTAAAAGCTCAAAAAAGGCTTTTCATGTCTGATTAATTATAACCGCTATAAAAGTTCATACGGTGCATTTAATGCATGGTAAACAAATTAGTACAGTATTTTGCAGCTGTTTCCTGAGCTTTCTGACATAAAATCACACTATTTAAAAGTGATTTTATGACTCTTTCATTAGTGCATGTAATACATTATTTATCAGTGCACTGAGTTGCGTTGTGAATTCAAAACTTTCGCTTACAAAAACATCAAATTGTACCCTTATATAAAATTTGCCTAAACGAAATGGCTTTTCTTTTTAGTTTCAGCTAACGGCTACTTAAAGTCATGTTGAAGTCTGGGATGAAATGATAACTCGTTATGACTACCAGTGCTTGAGTAAAATATGATTTGTTCAGGCTCTTTCATGCAGTTCGACACTCTAGGACTGAATTTCCCTTTTCATCAGAGCTTCATGTTTAGCTCCTGCTTTCAGACATTATTAGGCAATTATGTAACAGCGGCAGTGAGTTAATCATACGATCTCTAGTAGTGGGTTTACTGGTAATTCCTGAAGTCTATTAACTGCAATAACCACGACTCATCAACATCAAGAATAAAGCCTCAATGACAGCATGTACAGTTTGTTACGCAGCGCTTTCAACCTCGGAAAACTTCATCATTCAGCATCTTCTGTGTATTTCTGCAGTGCAAGAGAAAGCAATGGTTGCCAGGTTGTGGAGAAAAATTAAACGCAGAGCTGAAAATAATGAGATCATCAGCACTTTGTCCAAAGCGTAAGAGAGAGTGTGTTAATGGTTGCCAGGTTGGGAAGAAAATGTAAACGTTGGGTCGTTTTAAGAGAAAAGCTCTGATTGGGGGATTTAAACTTTTGAAATCTGGCAACCGTATGAAAGCTCATGAAGGTATATATCATTTCCTCCTTTTTTGCTGAAGAAAATATAGAGACATTTTGAATGCAGAGCGTATTTTAAAACTAAAACATTTTAGTCTCATGTTTTTCCATCCATGACATTGCCTTAAGTTGCATTATGTTTAATGATGTCAGTGTGGTCTCGTCTTCATCATGGAAAGAAGGTCGAGTATTTTTGGCCATAGCTTCTGTTAATGAAGTGAGCACTGATCTCACCTCCAGATGTCGCTGCCCTTGGAGAAGGTGGATGATTTGATGACCTCCGGTGCCATCCAGGCGTAGGTTCCCGCCGTGCTCATCTTCGTCGTCTTGTGCCACTCGCGCGCCAGACCGAAATCTGTGATCTTCAGGGTTTTACCCTCGATGCTGTCCTTCTCCACAGGCTCCGCCAGCAGAACTGACACACACACACACACACACACTCGCTCACACACACACACACACACACACACACACACACGCACACGCACACGCACACGCACGCGCACGCGCACACACACACACAGAGAGAGAGACAGACGTCAGAAATACTGTCTCTATAATGTTTTCCCTCTGAAAACAATGTGCCATCGTACAAACACAAACCACAGTAGCAGCAGACACATACAGATATATATATAGATATATACACACACACACTCTCACACACATATATATATATATAGATATATACACACACACACTCTCACACACACACATATATATATATATATATACATATATATATACACACACGCACACACAGAGATATTTATATATATATATATACACACACACGCACACAGAGATATACAGTATATATATATATATTAGGGCTGCCATCGTTAACGCGTGCGATTCATTTTACAATCCTTAACGCATTAAAATAATTTAATGCAATTAACGCAAAATTACTGAAGCACAATTTCTATTCTAACCCTTTAACCCAATGTTGCTTCTCTGCTTGCGATCAGATCATTTTAAGCCGCTAAACTGCGGGAGAGTTTTCAGTCCACTGATCCAGTAAGCGAATGCATTCAAACAATCCGTCTAAAACAGCGCTAATATACAGTAAACCAGGCTGATTACATCAGAGATTTACATTTAGTCATTTAGCAGATTTTTATCCAAAGTTTTATATTATTTAGCTTTTATCCAAAGCGACTTACAAATGAGGACAATAAAAGCAGTCAAAACTAACAAAAGAGCAGCAACATAAGCGCAAATGACAAGTCTCGGTTAGCCTAGCAAGCATGGGCGTAGCATAGCGATTAAAGAATTTGACTAAATATTTATTTATAACGTTTTCTCTATGAAGTAAAAATGCATATAATGTAGTTAATAATACATGTAAAAGTTAATACGTAAAAGTTAATACATTTTAAATTGTTGTTGCAAGTAAATTAATAAATCAAAACAAACGTAACGTCTCCCTCAATCTCATTTGCGTAAGAATTGTCACGTGACGGGTCTGCATTTTGGTGGATGATAGACTTAACGGTAATGCTTGCCTGTTGTGTGGAATAAAATGATGCTCCGCGTTTTGAACAACATACACGAACTGCAGAGAAATCTGGATGAAGATATTAATGCCGTGCTTGATGATTCCGGACCCGGACAATCAGATAAAGGTGACGCAGCCGGTTTATCCGCACACTACTTTTATGCCGACCATTTACATCCAAATGTTATTTAATTTTCACAGAACACAACCTTTAAATAGATTTTAGAATATAAACTGTTTATCGTCTATTCAGTAAGACTAAATAAAAAGTGTGTGCCTCATTGCGCATTAACTTGAATCAAGCCCAATACATGTCTGTTTTAAAAACAGTGGACGAGTAATTCACTCCTTGATTTGCTTAATAAAAGCCTCCTTT